>NW_005335273.1:0-251 GCF_000412655.1 Myotis brandtii | reverse complement strand
TATCACTCAATCAGAGAACCAAAAAGAAAAAAAACAACAACAACAAACAGTTAAAAAACAAGAGGACAGCTTAAGGGAGCTATGGTATGACATGAAACATAATAATATTAGAATAGCAGGTGTGCCAGAGGAGGCAGAAATGAAGAAAAGCATACAGAAGGTGCAGAAGGTGTTTGAAGATATAATGGCAGAAAATTTCCCTACCCTGGTACTGAAAAGTCACACAAGTTCAGCAGGCACAGAGAACCCCA
>NW_005335272.1:0-245 GCF_000412655.1 Myotis brandtii | reverse complement strand
AATAGCCACAACAATCTTGAAAAAGAAGAACAAAGTTGGATGGCTCACACTTCAGAATTTCTACAGAGCTACAGTATTCCAAACAGTGTGGTACTGGCATAAGGATAGACATTTAGAACAATGGAATAGAATTAAGAGTCCAGAAATAAACCCTAATATATAAGGTCAATTGAACTTAGAATGCCAAGACCATTGGATAAGAAAAGAGCAGGCTCTTCATCACACAGTGCTGGGACAACTGGATA
>NW_005335271.1:0-312 GCF_000412655.1 Myotis brandtii | reverse complement strand
TGAACAATGTATTATATGAACATTTTCCATTCAATTTGTAAAAAATTCTTTTCACATAATTTTATATTTTAATATGTTTTTATTGGTTTTTAGAGAGAAAGGCAGGGAGAGCAATAAAGAGATAGAAACATACATGAGAGAGGAACATAGATCAGCGGTCACCCGCATGCCCCCTAATGAGGACTGAGCCCACAACCCGGGCATGTGTCCTGACTGGGAATCAAACCAACTACCTTTTGGTTCAGGGGTCAAGGCCCAACCATTGAGCCATACCGGCCAGGCTCAAGATAATTTTAAAGGCCTTATTGCATT
>NW_005335270.1:0-588 GCF_000412655.1 Myotis brandtii | reverse complement strand
AATTCAGGCAATTACTGCAAGCAACCAAAAGATGGCGCTCTCTCCCTGTACATAATCTTCCACCTTGCATTCCTCTGGTTAATTTGAACTACAGTTTGGAGGTGCCTGTGCATTTTGATCTTGCCTTCATGGCAAGCCTCAACCCTTCCTTATACCCTCTTTTATCAAACGGCTTTTCCTTTGTTATTGTTTTTGTTAAAAGTTATTGCAATATTTAATAGGAATTTAATATTTTATTTGGGTTGAACTTTTATTAGGATTATTAATGTTCCTCTTAGTGTTCTAGCAAAAAGTCAAATAGGTTTTGAGTTGTCAGCTCCCAACCCTATTCTCCCCATAGGCTATTTATCGTCAGTGTGTTATTGCAGAACACTCTAGTGTTTTGTTTCTGTATTATAGAAGAAATGCCTATATTCAGTGTGTTTCTATCAGTTAAATTTATTTTTATTTTTCATACTCAAATTGTCCCACATTTGTCTAATTCATTATATTAATTCTTGTATCCTGCTGACATGACCCATTTGTTTTTTAAGTTCTACATTCTCATTAACATTATATATATATATTATTGATTTCAGAGAGGAAGGG
>NW_005335269.1:0-549 GCF_000412655.1 Myotis brandtii | reverse complement strand
TTCATCTTCACCAGCCAATTAGAGCATCTCCATTCCAACCAATCAGGATGGTGCTATTTAAACCATTCAATCTGTGAGGACTTAGAGAACTCATTTCCATAGAAGTGGACCAATCAGAGACCAGGGGCGGAAACTCCTCTCATGTAAGTCAGCCCCCACTCTATCTTTGTGGAGCGCACTTTCAGTTTTCATCAAAGACTGCGTTTTCCCATCTGGAGCTGGAACACGGGCTGTCATGCCTGAACCTCTCCACTCAGGCTGTTGCAACTGAACTGTCTCACAGCTGAGCTGTATCACAGTGAGCTGTTTTCACTAAAGTCTCCCCACTTCGAGGCACCCCAAATTTGGGAATTCCTGGTGGCATTAAATCGGTGGTGAGAAATCTTTGGTTGATAAGTTTCTAAACCTTCTTTGCTCTTTCCTCTACTTCCTATCACATTTTATCCCCATTGTGTCCCCATTTATTAGGCATATCTGGGACAGGTATACCTAATGAATATTGATAAGTGAATGAATCCCTTCCCATCTTTTCCTTTCTCTTTTTTTTTT
>NW_005335268.1:0-200 GCF_000412655.1 Myotis brandtii | reverse complement strand
CCGGGAGGCAGAGGGCAGGCCCAATCCCTAGGTGCAGTTCCTTGTCGGGCTCAGAGCAAGGTTGATTGGGGAGTTGGGGCACCACCCCCTGTCATGCACAAAGCAGGGCGGATCTGGAGGTTGTGATGCCACCTTCAGACATGCTCAGGGTAGGGCTGATTGAGGGGTTGGGGCACAGCCCCCTGTCACACTTAAGGCAG
>NW_005335267.1:0-390 GCF_000412655.1 Myotis brandtii | reverse complement strand
TTCATAGGTTGATGCTCAACCACTGCGCCACACCAGCTGGGCTTGTCTATTTTCATTTTATTTTCTAGGCAGAGGCAAACCTAATAAATAGATGTGGGTAAGTTTCAGAAAAATACATACATGCCACAATATTGAAAATTGCCTGTATTTAAAAATAAGCACAATCATGGTATAATGAAGATAACAGTTGACTTGGAGTTGGGAAATGTGGCATACATTTTGACCTTCGTGACCTTGTGCAAAGCACTTAACTCTACTTAAATATCATCTTCCTCTGCTGAAAACTGGGTGACTTCGCGAGCAGTTAAACAAATCAACACACACTACCATGTTTGAAAGTGGGAAGAAATCCACACCAGCCTAAAGTAGAGGATAATCTGTTATCACTTT
>NW_005335266.1:0-237 GCF_000412655.1 Myotis brandtii | reverse complement strand
ATTGATTGCCCCACAGAGGGGGGCCCCATCCACCCACCGCAGCGCCGCCGGCCGGGTAGCCTGGGCCTCCCTCTGCAGGGGTGATCATGGGCGATGGCAGGACCCCCTGATCAATCACATTGCACCCACCTTGGCTGGCCTGGTGCCAGTGTGTCATAGCGTGGTCTTCTGGATGGTTGTCCAGACAGTCGCTCTGTGTACAGTCGTTCGGTCAATTTGCATATTACACTTTTATTA
>NW_005335265.1:0-216 GCF_000412655.1 Myotis brandtii | reverse complement strand
CCTTCCTCTCTGTAAAAAATCAATAACATATATTTTGTTTTAAAAAGAATGGGGAAAGAATGATCATATTTTTAATTCACCTATTTTTGTAGGGGAGAAAGACAGTGTATGTGCTGAGGAAAAGAAGCATCGCACTGTATTATAAAACCGGCGAGAGGAGCTAAACAATGGGTTTGCCATCCCCACTTCACTGGCTGGGGTCCCTGTGACTGGCCT
>NW_005335264.1:0-271 GCF_000412655.1 Myotis brandtii | reverse complement strand
CCCAGCCTGCCCCCTCTCACAGTCCAGAAGCCCTCACAGGATGTCCTACTGATGGCTTAGGCTTAAGCCGCAGTCTGGTCTCCCTCTGCAGGAGGTGATCGGGCTGATCAGGGGAAGGCACCCCCCATCACCCCGCTGCTGTTATCACTGCCAGCCACCGCAGCCGCCAAGGTGTTTTCATCAACACAGACTCCAGTCCCTTCATCACAAAAAAAAATGACAAACTTTCTTTAAGCATTTTCAAAATGTCTCTTTCATAGGATATGACATT
>NW_005335263.1:0-223 GCF_000412655.1 Myotis brandtii | reverse complement strand
GAATAGCCTGGCCCCTGTGCAAGGATGACACACAGATTTGAGAACAGGAGAATAACTCACATTCTCTGTGTACACAGATGCACACTCTGTCTTTTGGGGAAAGACTTACCTTAGATTGGATTCACTCAGGCATTGATTACACACCCACCGAAAGTAGGAAGCTAAAAGCAACAATAATGACAATCTTATGACAACTTCTCACATTTCTGATATTTAAAAATTG
>NW_005335262.1:0-250 GCF_000412655.1 Myotis brandtii | reverse complement strand
CCAGAGGCCACAGGGCTGACTGCAGGACTCCCCTCAACTGCATGAATTTTGTGCACTGAGCCTCTAGTAGTATTATTATAACTGTTTATGGTGTCAGATGGGAAGGAGATTAATTGCATGATTTCTTAGTCCATTATATAATGTCTAATCATTGGGGTGTACCCATGAAATGAACCTAAGTTTGTATGTTAACTGTCATTGAAAAAATGTTTCTAAAATTCCATAGGACTATGTTGCCTTCATAGAGTCA
>NW_005335261.1:0-1266 GCF_000412655.1 Myotis brandtii | reverse complement strand
AGCCAGGCCATCACCACTGGCAGGCCTTGCTGTGATCCCTGCCCCCCAAGCCCCACATCTGGAGGACCAGACAGGGGGGTGCACAGCCGCCCAGTTTTCCTTCTGCACGTGGAGCCGAGGAAATAATCCAGGCTGCACACACTCTCAGCAGCCTTTGTCTCAATCTGTTCCTTCCTCAGGAGAAGTGGGTGCCCCAGTCGTGCAGGGCTCTGCAGGGACAAGAGGCCCCCTAGGTCCCAAAGGAGAGAAAGGTGCCCCTGGTGAGAGTGGAGCCCCTGGGCGTGCAGGGGCAGCAGATGAGTGATGGGAAAAGCTGGGGCGGGCCTTTGGTCCTCCTGTGTCCACCGGAAGCTGCAGATGCCTGTCCCTCCCCCATCACCCCGCTAGCTCAGAGGGGCAACACTGGGCCTTGGGGTGTCTGTGCAAGAAGGTGCCTCACTGGGCTTGAGCTCTGTAACTGGGGAGAGTGCGGTGTGAGCAGCAGGGACAGTCCGCATCCTGGGAAGGCAGGTGCTGGGTGATGGGACAGTAGTGTGCAGAGAGGGGGCGTGGCTGGCTTTGAGACAGACTGTACTGGGAGGGTGTATTGCTGGACAATAGCACAGCCCATATGCCGGGAGGGGGAAAATGCGGGAAAATGTCTGCTGAGCTCACCCACCTCTTCTTGTCTGATCTTAGGGCCTGCAGGACCCCCGGGCCCACAGGGACCTCCAGGCGCCAGAGGCTCCCGAGGACTGAAGGGGGACAGAGATGCTCCTGGGGAGAGAGAAGCAAAGGGAGCGAGTGGGCTTCAAGGTAAGGTCGCCTTCCTTAGCTCTGGGTGCTCCACTAGATTGCAGAGGGAGGAGGCCCACTGCTCAGTGGTCAGCCCATTGTAGGGGTGGCGGGGTGTGAAACTGGCAAAGGCTGTCTGGCTGAAGGTAGGAAGATGAGGCTCTGGCTTAGACTCAGTTCTCAGGGAAGGGACAGCCTGAGCAGCTTCCCATCTGATCACTGGGACAGCTCAGCTCTCTTCCCAGTTCATGATTGAGCTGTGAGCACCAAATAACCCAGGGATGGGGAGTACTTGAGGGACGTGCAATCCACCACCCTTTCAGGAATGTGCTCCCAGACTCTCAGAATTTGCTGTGAAATGCCATCTGGATCAGAGTTAGTCGGGTGCCAGGACCTGCTCAGGGCACAGTGTGCTCACTACAGAGCCTCAGGGAAGGCAGCAGGGCCAGCTGTGTCAGTGGCTGTGGACTTCCTGGGGCCCAGCTCCTTACC
>NW_005335260.1:0-524 GCF_000412655.1 Myotis brandtii | reverse complement strand
TAAAAGATAAACATTCATTCAACAAATATTTATTCAGTGCTTATTATGCACCTAGCACTTCTCACATTTATTAAAAGTAGGGAATAAACCAAAGTTGATAAAAATGCCCCTTGGAGAACTCAGCTAATTTAAACATTTCAGGTTTGTTTGTTTGTTTCCCATTAATGCTGCCTTGTGGTAGGGTTGAGGGTAGAAATGAAAGGAAAACAAGAATACTGTTGGAAGAAGTTAATGATGTGAGGCAAGATAGGGTGAGATGAAATTCTGATGAAAGGTGAAGAGCTAGAGACAGAGAACAGGATGTTCATTGGTAATTCTTAATAAACACATTTAATTCTGCATCAGACACAGAAGAAACACAGTTAACGTGTACTACTCAGTATCTCTCCCTTGCTCCCTCTCCTCCCCTCCCTTCTTCCTCCTCTTCCTCCACCTTCTGTTCATCTCCTCCTCCCCTCTTCTCTTTCTCTCTTTCAGTCTCTCTCTTTCTCTCTCTCTCTCCCTCTCTCTTTACTTCTGAGGGC
>NW_005335259.1:0-833 GCF_000412655.1 Myotis brandtii | reverse complement strand
ACAGAATTAAGTCACAACTACTACCATTTGGAGAAAACACTGGTGACATGTGAGCATGTTTCCTTTCCGTCTATTTTTCTTTCATGTGTTTTGTATGCAGTTTTATATTCTACTTCATAACATACAAACTAGAGAAAGCATTTCCATATGTGAAGAAAACCCTTGGCAAACATGGTCTTGAACACGTGAGGTGTGATGATGTGCAGTCATGGCCCCGAGTCCCGCTGAGCCATGAGCCAGGAATAAAACTCACCAGTTTACTGGGCAGGTGCTGGTCGTTTTCCAGAGCCTTCCACAGCTCCTTCAGTTGTCCCATGAATACATGGAAATGTGCGCTCGTGTCCAGCTTGTAGAGCAGAGAGCTGTAGCCCTGGACGGCATCGTGGAAGCAGGCTACACGGTCCATGTCCATGTCATTCTCCCCCGCGAAGATGAACGCCAGGTCCACAAACACCTTCAGCTCGTTGATGCCTTGGGGCGAGAGGGGACAGGTGAGGGTGGGGCCACTCCATGGGACACGAGGCTCACACCATGGACAATAGTCTTTCGAGGAGCTATACATGGACATCCAGTGCATTTTTAGGGATTGATCTGCTTTCAATAAGATTCCAGGCACCTTTTCTCTTGCTTCTCATTGGAATACCAGTGACCAGTGCCTGAACTCACTAACAGTGGGGTACAGACACCACACGAGGCTGTGTGCCCCTGACTCCATTTATCCACGCAATGTCACCATCCTTTAAAAAAAATTAATTCTCTCCTGAGGATATGCTTTTATAATTGATTTTACAGAGAAAGGAAGGGAGAGAGAGAGAAACATGGATGTGAGAGAG
>NW_005335258.1:0-301 GCF_000412655.1 Myotis brandtii | reverse complement strand
GTAAAAATTGACAAAGAACTCTCTCTCCCTGCTCTCCGTGCCAACGCCCCCCCCCCTTTTTTTGCATTAACCATTTGGATATTGGGGATATTGTTGCAGATCCGGTGGCATTTGCTGCAGCTATATCAGAAATGCAAGGAAATCATCATTTCTTCTCCATGTGGGAGGAACAATCTCATCCCCAGGTTCTAAATCTAATAATATTTTGTTTATTTAAGTAGACAAGGGCAACACCCAGGGTAGACAGAATGTCTCATCCCTATTGATCCAAGGTCCAACCCGGCACTTCCGGGGGTTGCTC
>NW_005335257.1:0-806 GCF_000412655.1 Myotis brandtii | reverse complement strand
CATGTGCGTGTGATGTGTTATTCCTCCCGCAGCAGCCACTGTGGCTCATGGTGGATGGGCCCCAGCTCTGCAGCAGACACGCTGGGGTGTGAACTCCAGCAAGGAGGCATCCCCACGAGCCCTCTGGGGAGCACCCACCCTGGGGGCCTCAGATGCCTCTCAGGTGTAGACTGTGGGCACCAGGACCCTCCTCATCTGATGGTTCTGATACTGAGTGATAATGATTATTTATCAACACTATCCGTGCTGTTCATAGATTCGTTTAAGTTGGGTGTGGTTTCCTCTGTCACTGAACTGCAGGGCCCGTCGGCGTCCCAGCTGCTCTCCAAGATCCCGCCTTCTCCAAGGCCTCCCGGTTGGGGTTGGGGCGCAGCGGGGTCGGCCAGCCAAGGTGCTCACGGTGCAGAGAGCCCTCTGTGAGCAGCCTGGGGTGGACGGCGGCGCTCTGGCCTGGAGCCTGGAGCCTGTCCCCGTCCAGCTGTCTCCCTCCCGGCCTCCGCCTCTCCGTGTTGTCACAGCAACCGCTTGGGCATCTCAAAGGCGTCTCCTTCAATAATCTGGGCCTCTGATCTCCGGCGGGGCTGTAATGAAGGGACAGTTTGTTAGCGCTGACATCAACATTGGGTTACCCGGGCCGCCTATGTCACGGCGTTTAAGAAGTCAGCTCGAGCCAGCCGACAGCGAGTACCCTGTGAGGGTATTTATTTGTTCAGCTTCCTACGGTGAACACCAATGTTTACGAGGCCAGAATTTTTTTTGTAGTCACTGATTTTTTTTTTGAAGGAAAGAGCAATATTTCAGAAAGT
>NW_005335256.1:0-441 GCF_000412655.1 Myotis brandtii | reverse complement strand
GGCAGTGTTTACTAAAATACATTTCATTTTCAAAATGTAACAATCTACAGACATTGTGTATACATTTTTGGACAGCCTGTATATAGCAATTGCCAGAAAGTAGGTATTAATCATTAGAATTAAGTCATAGTTCTTCTACTCAAAGGATGCAAAATCTGTTGGGGAAAATATCAAGGGAAGTTAGAAGTTTCCAGAAAGTGTGAAAATTTGTTTTAGATGAACGAATACTAGAAATAGCAATTATTATAAATTTTAATCCTTACAACCACCCTGTTAATTTGGCAGAAGTTACTGTTGGCAGAGCAAGGTCCCCCGATGTTAAGAGACTTGTCTGTGGTCTTGTAACTAAAATAGACAACTGTGACCGGAACTTGTGTGTTTTTTTCTTGTGGGGCAGTGTTCACCCTGTGCCCTTGTGCTGAAACAGTATAGGGGCTGTTG
>NW_005335255.1:0-1098 GCF_000412655.1 Myotis brandtii | reverse complement strand
CATGAAGTGGGAGGGGGGTCCTCCATGAAGGAGAATGGTCAGGGGATAGGTATCCCGCCCCCCTTTGAGGGGAAAGAGCAGGCGGAGAGCACCCTCCATAGAATAGGAACAAGGGACATGCCATGGAGGGGACAAGGAGGGGAGATAGAGAACCCTCAATGGCTAGTCCCCTGTCCCCACTCCATGGAGGGCATCCCCTCCTGCTCCCCGGCCCCTCAAAGGGAGGTTCCTTGTACCCTTGCCCATTAACTGCCATGGAGGGTCTCCTTTCCCCCTTGTCCTGTCCTTCCATGGGGGTCCCCTGGGACATGGACAGGGGATCAAAGAACCTTTATTTGAGTGAACAAAGCATGGAAGTGGGGGCACCTCCATGGAGTGGGTATAGGGGACCCTCCATGCATGGGATAGGGTGGGGGAGGGGGGAAAGAGGACCGTCCCTGGAGGGGAAAGAGCATTGGGACAGGGAACCTCGCTTTGTGGGTCAGAGCACTGGAGATAGGGGACCCTCCATGGAGGAAGAAGGGCAATGCCATGCTCCCTCCATGGAGGCTGCCCTCTCCCCTCTGCCTGGGGGGGTTGGGAAAGGGCATGGAGCACCCCTCATTTCAGGGCGCAGGAAAGGTAGAAAAAGGGGATCTCCATGGTAGGGATCATAGAGACCCTCCATGAAGGGGAACTGGCAGGGGATAGAGACCACCCCATTTGAAGGACAGGGCAATGGGGAGAGAGCACCCTCCATAAAGAGGGGAAAGGGGACCCTCCATGGAGGGACAAGAAAGGGAGATAGGGGACCTTCCATAATGGTGAATGGGCAAGGGTACAAGGAACCCCTGTTTGAGAAGACAGAGCAGGGGGAGGGGCACCCTCCATGCAGTGGTGACAAGGGACTCTCAATGGAGAGGACAGGGCAGAAGAAAGGCGATTCTCCCTGGAGAGGAATGGGCAGGGAGTTAGGGATTCCCCCCTTTGAGGGGACAGGGCAGAAGGGAAGGGGCACCCTCCATATGGAGTGGGGACAAGGGACTCTCAATGGAAGGCACAGGGCAGGGGAAAGGGGACTTTTCTTAAAGAGGAATGGGCAGGGGGATAGGGATCCCT
>NW_005335254.1:0-286 GCF_000412655.1 Myotis brandtii | reverse complement strand
ATGACCAGAATGACCAGAGACCAGAACACCACGGCCCTTTGTCCAGGCTGCCCCCCCTCCCCCAGGGAGCAGTTAGGAGCAATCAGGCATGCAGGTGAGTGGTTAGGGGCAATCAGGCAGGCAGGCGAGCAGTTAGGAGCCATTGGTCCCAGATTGCAAGAGGAGTGTCTAACTGCTGGTTTAGGCCTGATCCACAGGGATCCCTGCAGGATCTGGCCTAAACTGGCAGTTGGACATCCCCCGAAAGGTTCCAGATTGCAAGAGGGTACAGGCCGGGCTGAGGGAC
>NW_005335253.1:0-1027 GCF_000412655.1 Myotis brandtii | reverse complement strand
TCTGTGTGAAGAGCTGACTCAGATAAGAATTGTTCACAATTAAATTAGGCTTATGTGAGGGAATGACAAGCTGGAGGCACTGCCCTGTGTGTTCGCCATTGATTAGACCTGTGGAAATCCTTATCCTGGAGGGGCTGTGTGCCAGGATCTTGATGAACTCTGCATATATTAGGAAGGGGAAGGGCTCACCCCCTTAAGAGAGGATGCCACAGCGGGAACCTTAGAGACAAAGTCATCTCTGTCATCTGACTGCTTTGAATATCCCTAGGAGTTCCCTTTGCCCATTTCCTCCCATCCTGTGCATTGAACCCATCTTTTGTTGTCTACATTGGAAACCTATTTGTGTATTTTGCTAAAAATTGGAATAATTCCCCCAAATGTCTCCCTGTCTCCCCACTCAGACACAGAACATATGCAAAATTCCCAAATGACTTGACATGGAAGGTTTTTTCTGCTTTGACTTTTTAATTTAGGTTAAGTGGTTGATTAAGGTTTCATTGACAGGCCGAGGAGTTAGTTTTGCAATCCAGGGGATGATGGACAGAAGCTGATGTGTTAGAGTTATTGTGTTCTCCCTTGGGTTTGAGTGAGGGGATTGTTTGCAATTACCTAGTCTGCAGTAACAACTCCCTCCCACCCCCCTTCCAAAAAAGCTGTGACTGCTGAAAAATCTCAGATGTTCTGCATTGTATGTCAGCATATAAATCTCGTGTAAAAACATAAAAGCACTGGCCTTGAAGGAATATTTTAAATTTTTTAAATGGTGATAAAAACATGTAACATAATATTTATCATTTCGTCTATATTTAAGTGTATAGTTTAGTAGTATTAAATATATTTGCATTATTTTCCAACTGTAAGCTAATGGTTTTGAGGTGGTCCTAGGGGAGAATGAAGTGGACACAGTACGTCACATAAATTGTGAACATGTGAAAAAAAAAGTTGGGACTTATATTAAAGTGGAATCAATGGAGAAGGAGAAGAATCTAGAGCATAAATGTCATTCCAAAATCCCCCCCCCCCCCCC
>NW_005335252.1:0-847 GCF_000412655.1 Myotis brandtii | reverse complement strand
AGGTGTTCAGAAATCTAGATTTTACTATATTAATTTAATAGTTAATCTGTTAAGATATCAATTAGCTTGCTCTGGCTGCAGTCCTAATTTCTTAGCCTGGCACCTACCTAATTCTCTAGCTTCATTCTTGATCACTCCTATCATCGGCCAACAGCTCACAACCAGACTGTGCCAGACCTTTTCATGCTCTGTGCTTTGTACTTTTTGTTCCTCTTTTCTAGAACGATGTTATCTCTGTTTTCTTTTCCTGATGAACTCATATCCATCATTTTAAGAGTTTGTTTCTTGTCATCTTCTCTGTTCAGACTTACTTGCTCCCAGGCAGGAGTGTGTTGGTCTTCTAAACTCCCACACAACATTACTCAAACCTTCATTAGGGTACTTATTAGTCTGTTATAATTTTTTTACATGTCAATGTTTGGACAGTGGCAGGAGTCAGCCTGGGACCTCCAGCACCAAGCACAGTGGACAGGAGCTTTAGGGAAACTCAATAAATACATGTTGAAGCAGTGGGAAAGCAAAAGTGGTATCCTATATAATAACAGGCTAATATGCAAATCAATCGAATGGCAGAATGACCGGTCGCTATGATGTGCACTGACCACCAGGGGGCAGATGCTCAACCTAGGAGTTGCCCCCTGGTGGTAAGTGTGCTCCCACAGAGGGAGTACTGCTCGGCCAGAAGCCGGGCTCATTGCTGGCGAGCGCAGCGGGAGCCTTTCCTGCCTCTGCGGCAGTGCTAAGGATGTCCGACTGATGGCCTAGGCTCGCTCCCTGGGCGGGCTGTAAGTCAGACATCCCCCCAAGGGATCCTGGACTGTGAGAGGGCGCAGGCTGGGCTGATGGA
>NW_005335251.1:0-388 GCF_000412655.1 Myotis brandtii | reverse complement strand
TGTGTGTGTGTGTATATATATATATACATATATATATTAGAAAGAATGATCAATATCACATTTATGAGAAGGGTTACCTCTGGGAAGGGAGAAGGGGAATGGGAATATGAAAGGGAACAGAGAGGTTCATCAACTCTATCCTATCTAATAATAGACAAACATGGTAATTGACCATACCTTCACTATGCCTCCCATTGGCTAATCAGTGTGATATGCAAATTAACAGCCAACAAAGATGGTGGTAAATTTGCATATGTAGGCTCCAAGCGGCGGAGGGAAGACTGAAGGTGAGCTGGAGCAGCTAAGACGGAAGACTGAAGGTGGCATGGCCAGAGCAGCGAAGACGGAAGTCTGAAGGCAGCTCCGGCCGGAGCAGCGAAGACAAAAG
>NW_005335250.1:0-771 GCF_000412655.1 Myotis brandtii | reverse complement strand
CCCCCCCCCAGTGCCCTTTAAATGATGAGGCAATGAAAATGCCAAGGACCACATGCGCAGTGGATTGCCACTTGTTGAATTAGGCCCCTGTGAGATTGAGGCTTCAAAGCCACATACATCGGGGAACCGGGGCGTCTACAATTTCCACAGAAACCATTGATCCCGAGGACACCCCCTCAGCGAGCCTCCAGCCTGAGCCTGCACACTGTGCTGCAGCACCGAGGTGCTTCCTGTCAGTGGCCTCGGGAACACTGCTTCCGAGAGGCGGCGACTGACAGAAGCTTCTCGAACGCCTCTTTGGATTCCGCTCATTTGTTCAGAGCACAGACCTTCTTGCTTTGACAGAAAGACCATGTGTGTGCATCCCAGTTGTCCCCGAGTGCGAATGAAGGGTGTGATCACCTCCCTTCCTTGTGGCTTGAGGCCACTGGTTCCCTTCCCACAGATGAATACAAAAGATTGGGTTGGCTTAGGCTTGGCTCACATTTTCCTCCACTATTCACAGAGCCTCCGAACATCGCTCTGTTTTTTCCTGTTTACACCTCATTTTTCCTGTTTTCTCTCCGTTCTCTTCACAGAAAGGATTTCCTTCCTGTATCTTTCAGGCCAATTCACCCCCCCCTCCCCCGCCGCCACCTGTGTTCTCTGGACTGTACTCTCTGCCTCCACGGGCAGTTTTGTGCCTTTACTTTTTTCTCCTAAGTGCAGTGTGTATTTCCTTATTCACTGGACCTTTACTTGGTTTTCTTCTTTTTCAATCATAGTTCAGTC
>NW_005335249.1:0-520 GCF_000412655.1 Myotis brandtii | reverse complement strand
CACAGTATCTGATGCATAGCAGAGTCCAAAAAATGAAAGATTAAATTATTGAATGAATGAATATGTTAGGTAACCTTTAATATTGTTTTAATCCACAAGATACCTTCAATGGCCATAAAGTGAAAATGCAACATTTAAAAAAAAATAACATAATAGATTGGGCAATTTCTAAATTACCTTGCAGCTGAGATTTGCTTGTATATATAATTTGTGTAAAAGAAATCTTTAGGATAGTCCAATTTGATAAGAGAGATGGCAAAGCAATACTCTGAATAAGATAGTCATCTCCCAGCATTTTTACTCTCCCTGCTGGGAAATTTAGAACACAGTCTTAGAGTAACCTCAGGCTGATGCATTTACTTGTAAACACTTTGGCAACAAATAGTTTTATGATGAAGCTAGAGATATGAATGTGAAAATGATTTGAAAATCCTGAAGTAATAGATAAGTATAAAGGTGGCTTTTTTATATATTTTTTTAAAGTTAGAGTTGAAAGAAGCTTTTAAGCTTGAATTCCTTC
>NW_005335248.1:0-255 GCF_000412655.1 Myotis brandtii | reverse complement strand
CAGGTGACCTAATACATTTATAATCCCTTACCAAAAACAAAAAAAAGAAAGAAAGAAAGAAAAGAAACCAGAAAATAACCCCTGACCCTTCTTATCTATATTTTAATGAATCAACACATTGAAGGACACACCTGAAAAGTTAATGAATATTCTGTTAAAACCCTCCCCTTTGACCTCCCCTAGGATTCTGTCCCACCAAAGTAACATAAAAAGCCTCAAGACAAAGAACCCATGGTGCGCTCTTGCTAGAACATG
>NW_005335247.1:0-240 GCF_000412655.1 Myotis brandtii | reverse complement strand
TCCTTCTCTTAAATTCTAAACACCCATTGACACATCCGTATATATAAAGAACCAGGGCCGTCACAACCGAAACAACCGAATGGACGACCAAACAGGCTGAGTGAGGCGACCAGGCCGGCAGGGGGTTAGTGAGGGACAACCAAACGACTGAGCACCAGGCTGCATGGGGTGACCAGGCCGGCAGGGGGAGGTTAGTGAGGGACGAGCAGCAGGCTGTGTGAGGTGACCAGGCCGGCAGGG
>NW_005335246.1:0-883 GCF_000412655.1 Myotis brandtii | reverse complement strand
GTTGCAGGCTCAATCCCCAGTAGGGGACATGCAGGAGACAGCTGATGGATGTTGATGTTTCTCTCATTGATGTTTGTATCTTCCTATCTTTCTCTCTCTTTCCCTTCCTTTCTCTCTAAAATAAATAACGACATATTTTTTTAAAAGAGACTTAAGACTAACCCATGCTATGATTCATAGTGATTAATTTGCAGTTTCCCTTTAGAGCAGTGGTTCTCAAATGGGGGTGATTTTGTCCCCCAGTGGACATTTGGCAATATCTGGAAACATTTGAGATTGTCGTGACGTGGGTGGGAGGGTTGCTACTTGCACGTAGTGGGGAGAGGCCAGCAATGTTGCTAAACATTCTACAATACACAGGACAGATCTCACAACAAGGAGTTATCCAATCCCCACTGTCATTAGTGTTGCAGTAGAGAAACCCTTCCCTAGGGGTATCAAATAACAACCCTTCCCTAGAAGTATCAAATAACACTTGGTATATTAGTCAAGTGAATTATTCCCTGTCTTATGGTCAGGTTAATGGCTACCAACTGGTCCTAGGCTAGACATGGCCCAATAAAATACAACTATGCTTTGTAAGAGTATGAACCGTGAGCTTGACTTCTCCTAGCCCTGGGGAAGGCAGAATCAACATGCCTCAGAGTTGCTGAGCACCCCTTTCATCTGAGATGGGATTAACGATTCAGTCACCTGGATTCCTCTGACAGTGGACTCTCACCATCTGTTGAGAGCTCAACCAGCAAGCAAAGGATGCCTGCACACCTCTAGACTAGAAGAGGGTGGTTTCTTAGAAAAGGGACAACAGTTTCTATTGTTAAGAGGTAAGGACATCAGAGTTAGGCGGACAATTTATTTTATTTGTAAATGAGTAGGGCTGCTT
>NW_005335245.1:0-511 GCF_000412655.1 Myotis brandtii | reverse complement strand
TTCAGGCCTTCCTCGCTTCAGTTTTAAGTCTTAAGAAGATCCTGCTGCTATTTTTACTATTGGCTCCCAAACAGACTTCTAAGAGGATGCCAGGCCAGCCCCAGTGAACCCTGAGTAAGCATGCCTGGGGCCCCTGTGCATGTGTACTTGCGCTGAGCTCTCCGTTGAAGGGACGTGGAGGCGGTCGGCTGCAGTGGTCTACTGAGAAGTGAGCAGATGGGACAGAGCCACCCTGCAGCGGAGCTTTGAGGGCACTTGCTTTGTGCAGATTCATGGTGTCATGTAGCCCCCGCTTCTCAGATGCACAGGCATCCCCTCTACGAGGGACAGGAAGAGGGGTGAGCACTTGTGGTCCACCTGCTGTTTGCCAGCCTTCCGCTCAGCTCCATCGCTAAGTCAGCATCACTTTCCACAGATGAGTGATGGAGCCCAGACCAGACTGGGTAGCGTGCCCAGAGCACCCCAGGGACAGCGTCAGATCCAGCCTCCTAACTTGAAGTGCCTTCCTTGG
>NW_005335244.1:0-235 GCF_000412655.1 Myotis brandtii | reverse complement strand
CTGTGCTCCGCTGCCGCCTGGCACCGTCTCCTGGGCCGGGGCTGCTGCCTTCAGACCCTGGGCGCAGGGCTCCTCAGCCTCGAGGTACCCAGAAATCGTGTTCAAGCCCCATCCGCAGGACCACGGCACCAACCTCACCTGCCGGGTCACCTTCCCCGGGGCTGATGTGAGCAGGACCATCACACTCAACGTGTCCTGTGAGTCCCACCAGGACGCCGGGTGGGGGTGGGGGTGG
>NW_005335243.1:0-508 GCF_000412655.1 Myotis brandtii | reverse complement strand
CCCACCTGTGCACGAATTTGTGCACTGAGCCTCTAGTGTTCAGATAAAATAACATGAGAGTAAGCCTGAAGATACAACTTTCATGAAAGTTTTCCCTGTTGTCCTAATTAATTGCACAGGTGCCTAAGAGGAAAAAACCCTACTAACTTCTTCTTGTGTGTTGTGTGTGTGTGTGTGTGTATAAACCCTGCTAACATCTAAGTTAGCTTGAAAACCTTCTTTATTTGTGTCACCAAGGGGTACAAAGTGAATAAATCAATATCCCTGCAGCATACACTTAAAAATGCTAAACTATTTATCTCCCTAATAGTTTATTTTTTCATTAAGAAATAGGATGGAGCGATAGCCTGGCTCAGTGGATAGAAGGTCCACCCCTGGGTTCCATTCCAGTCAAGGGCACATACCTCAGTTGCAGGTTCCATTCTGGTTGGGGTGCATGGGTGGCAACCAATCGATGCCTCTCTCTCACACTGATGTTTCTCTCTGTCTTTCCTCCTCCCTTCCACTC
>NW_005335242.1:0-347 GCF_000412655.1 Myotis brandtii | reverse complement strand
CAGGCTCCGCGTCCTCCCCGGTGAACGGGAGGCAGGAGGGTGCCTGCCCCATCGGTTTGTGAAAATGGAAGCGAAGCGCTGGGTCCTCACCGATGCTGTCCAACGTTATTGCTGTCGGTCGGGGGTCCCGCGATGAGCCTCCATATCTGTTTACCTCTGGCCGCATCGGTCCGTTCGCGGTCGGATTCTGTGTGTAAACCCCTCGTCCATCAGCCTCCGTTCCGTCTCCGGAAAGCCACCCTTGGGCGTCCCTCGCTGCTCGGCCCTCCAGCTTTGTGCACCCCGGGTGTGGGATTCTAGGGTGACGACCTTTTCATCCGGCTTTAGCGGCCTGGCCCCACGGGCCT
>NW_005335241.1:0-742 GCF_000412655.1 Myotis brandtii | reverse complement strand
GCCTACTAGCTATCAATGCTTAGATGTTGACAACACGAGTGTTCAAAGCTAAATCCATTACCCTCCCACCACCTGCTACCCCAGGTAGCGAAATACATCACCTTCCTTTGAGTCAAGACACTCTCAGTCATGCCTTCATTTCTCCTTTGCACCTTTGCTGCTATTTCTATTGCCCTCCCTGGGGTCTTGTGTCCATTTCCTTTCCTCAGCCCCCCTGCCCCTCTTGCCCACGGCTGCCATCATTCTAACTGTTCTCTCTGCCTCTTCTCCCTCCACTTCGTCCTCCTCGCAGCCATCAGCATCTTACTAAGCCTGAAATCTGATCCACTCTGGATAGGTTGGCTTCTCATTGCCCCAGAAAAATATCCGGCCTCGTCCCAGCCTGCCTTCCCAACCTCTATTCCAGATTGTTCCTGCTGAGTGTGTCCAGCCACACTGTGCGGTTCCCTGAGCCCTGGAACCCACAGCTCCTTCACACACACACCAGTCCCCTGCCTGAGACGCCCTCTCCCTTCTTACCTGGTTAAGCACTATGCATCCTTTTAAGACCCAAGTCAAATGTGTACTCCTTAGTGAGGCTGTCCTACACTCCCCTCTTCCTGCTGCAAACTGCTTCCCATTCTGCACCCCCTTCCCGTGGCATCTGGCCTGTGTTCATTATAGCAGTCATCACTCTACTGTAGCTGTTTGTTTAATGTCTTGTATATCCCCTTGTACCTATCTGGCCCTGGATCCTAGCCCA
>NW_005335240.1:0-419 GCF_000412655.1 Myotis brandtii | reverse complement strand
TCTCCATGCCCGCCACGGAGCTCAAGCCAGGAGACACAATCAATGTCCACTTTGTCCTGCAATTGGACCCCGGCCAGGATGCCAATGTCCGGTACTTCACCTACCTGGTGCGTGGCTTCCTACAACACCCAGCTCTCACCCCTCCTCACTTCTCTAGCCCTCAGAGCCCTACCCCATTCCAAATCCTCCCATCCTCCCTCCTGCCTTCCTGATACTTCTGCCACCCTGTCTCCCAAGGTCATGAACAAGGGGAAGCTGTTGAAGGTGGGACGCCTGGTGCGAAAGCCTGGCCAGTTCCTGGTGGTGCTGCCTCTGAGGATCACAACAGAGTTTATTCCTTCCTTCCGCTTGGTGGCCTATTACACGCTGATCAACAGAGGCTGGAGGGAGGTGGTGGCTGATTCCGTGTGGGTGGATGT
>NW_005335239.1:0-211 GCF_000412655.1 Myotis brandtii | reverse complement strand
GCACCATTGTTCGTGTTGAGATAGCGGTGGCTCGAAGTAATCTTCTGACCTGATAGCCTCCAAGTAAACGTTTACTGGACCTTCGTGATCCTTACTGATCTTTATTGATTTTAGAGATGGTCTGTCTGCTACCTGTTTGCCGTGCTTTGTTGAGGGCAAGATGTGTATCTGAAACTGAATAAAAAGCTGATAAGGCCAGGTTTCGGTGTGC
>NW_005335238.1:0-330 GCF_000412655.1 Myotis brandtii | reverse complement strand
CTGGCACCACTCCCACAGGGCAGGCCAAGTTGAGGAGAAATATCTCAGCTGTGGGGGTTTTCCCCTGAGAGTAGTGAGGCCTCTACACCAGGCTGGGCTCCCCAGCTTCCAGGGCCAGAGTCAGGAAACCTGCCCACATAGCATCCATCAGTGAAAAGCAGCAGGGCTTCTACCAGCAGGGGGCGATGGATCCTGCTGGAGATAAAGCCACTTTATATATATATATATCTTTATTGTTGAAAGTATTACATATGCTCCCTTGTTTCCTCCACTGACTTCTTCTAGCCCTCTCTTGTCCCCCACCCCTGGCCTTTACCACCCTATTGTCTG
>NW_005335237.1:0-241 GCF_000412655.1 Myotis brandtii | reverse complement strand
GGCCCTGGGGTGTGGAAAACACAGGCCCTGGGTGAGCCAGACCTGGAGTCAGTTCCACTGTATGACCTTGGACAGATGACTTCAGCTCCCTGAGTCTCACTTTGTTCTCTGTGAAATGCCTCCTACCTCAGCACACATGAGAAAAAAGTAAGACAATGGCTATCATAATGTGTGATTACAGGACCACGGTCATTGCTCAGCAACGGTGATCTCCATGCTGACCTCTAACTGCCCTCATGGG
>NW_005335236.1:0-434 GCF_000412655.1 Myotis brandtii | reverse complement strand
CGGCAGGGCAGACACTCGCGCAGGGCATTGAGGTGGGGAGTGTAGGTGCCCTGGCGTGCAGGGCGCACACATTGTGCCCCTGAACTCCCCGCAGGCCTCCTGCACCCGGGAGCCTGCAGCCAAGTGGACACACACTCAGGGCTGGACGGCCCCGGGAGCCCAGGTGTGACACTCCCCAGGGGTCACCCCACCTGGGCTGTTCCCCAGGCCAGTGAGCCCGCTTTGCAGGAAGTGGGAACTTTCTAGAAGTTGGGGGCTTCCTGGGACACAGAGGCCTGGCTCTGAGATGCCCTCTCCTGGCCTGAAATGGGCTGCCCACCCCCAGCCCCCGCCCTAAGCACTGTGTTGAGGGTCTGGGGGGCGGGGGAAGCTGGGAGTCCCCTCTGTGTCCAGGGTGTTCAGGCCTCCCATGAAGGGGTGCTGGGAGCAGAGGG
>NW_005335235.1:0-374 GCF_000412655.1 Myotis brandtii | reverse complement strand
AAATCTCAGAACATATGAGGCCATCTTTTTTGTTGTTGTTGTTGTTTTTGAGGCCATCTATTTTTTTGTGTGTTTTTATTGATTTCAGAGAGAGGAAGAGAAAGAGAGAAAGAGTTAGAAACTTCAATGATGAGAGAGAATCATCCATCTGCTGCCTTCTGCAAGCCCCCTACTGTATTTTTGTAAGTTAACACTTAATCCAAAAAGCAATGAAAATGTGAACTACAGGTTTAACATCCAGCCAAACTGATCTTCAAGTATAAAGTCTAGAGAGAGATGGTCAGGTAGAATAATCCTTACCTGTATCTCCTTTTTTTTAAATGTCTTTATTTTATTATTGTTTTGTACAAAACCACGTATTATTCCCCCCTCAC
>NW_005335234.1:0-676 GCF_000412655.1 Myotis brandtii | reverse complement strand
CTCTCTCTCTCTCTCAAATCAATAAAAATATATTTAAATAAAACAAGAAAAATCTCTGAGTTTGGCCATGAGGACCTTCCGGGTACCTGCAGAAGATTAGGGCTGATCCTCTCTGGGGAGCTCCGAGGGGCCTGTGCACCCACATGCGCGGGCCTGTGTAGCTCTCAGAGGTGCTGGCTGCCAGAGGTGCCCATTTTACAGACAGAAGATCCTTTGAGTCCCAGAAGGTTTGAAAGAGTCACCCAGAGTGCTGCCTGGGTCCAGCCATTACTTGTACCCAGAGAGCTTCTGGGGCCCCAAAGCAAGAGGGGGGCTGGGAGAGTACGACGGGACTGGAGCCCGCACTGTGGGTTCAGACAAAGAGCTCCGTACAAGGGCACCGCCTTTCCCACTGAGCACTCAGGTGGCGAGCGAACTCCCCCAGGTCCCCTGGGCGCAGGCTTACTCTCTGAGGGAAGAGGGAAGAGGCATCCAGAGAGGCTGGCCCGGGTCCCCCACCCTTGCCCCTCATCGTCCTCTACCTGTGCCCTCTGGTGTTTGCTTTCAGATGTTGGGAGGGAGCTGAGACCTCGACTTCCAAACCCTGGTCTTTTCCCTCCAGCTGCAGCTCTCCTAGTTCAGTGGAACCCGCCACCACTCACTCCAGCCCCCCGCCCCACCCCACCCCTAGTTCAGG
>NW_005335233.1:0-236 GCF_000412655.1 Myotis brandtii | reverse complement strand
TCTCCACATCCTCACCAGCACTTGTTGTTTTGTTGATGATAGGCATTCTGACAGGTGTCAGATGGTACCTCATTGTTATTTTGATTTGCATCTCTCGGATGATTAGTGACTTTGAGCATGTTTTCATATGTCTCTTGGCCTTCTGTACATACACTTTCAAAAGGGGTCTATTTAGGTCCTACGTACATCTTTTTGATTTGATTGTTTATCTTCCCTTTGTTAAGTTGTATGAGTTC
>NW_005335232.1:0-246 GCF_000412655.1 Myotis brandtii | reverse complement strand
GGGGAGGGGACTGCGCTTTGGGAGCCGTCGCTCGCTCGGGTTCCCGCACACCCAGCCCTGACGCTGGGACATAACACGTGTGCACTCGGCCAGCTTCTCAGCGGACGGTCTGAGGCGGAGGTGTTGGGGTTCTCATCCCTGTTTGTGGGGTCCCGTCTCGCTGTCTAAGGGCAACTCCCTGGCACGTGAACCTCATGGTACCCACCACCCCACTTAGAGGGCACGACCCGGACACGCCGCCGCCCG
>NW_005335231.1:0-213 GCF_000412655.1 Myotis brandtii | reverse complement strand
ATATATGAGAGTGTGTATGTGTTTGTGTGTGTACATTTTATTTAATTCATTGTTCTTTTTTCAGTTTCTTAAAGTGAGAATTTCTTGGTTTTTTTGTTAATCCTCACCCAAAGATATTTTTTCCATTTACTAGAGAGAGTAAAAGGTAAGGAGGGAGGGGAGAAGGTAGGGAAGAGGAGAGAGAGAGAGAGAAACATCATGTGAGGGAGACAG
>NW_005335230.1:0-231 GCF_000412655.1 Myotis brandtii | reverse complement strand
ACCATGTTTCTCTTTTATTAGTGTAGATAGTAATAAAAATTGTACCCTATTTTAACTTTGATTATCAAAGAAAAATATGACACTTAGTCATTTTTTTAAATTCCAGTAATTTTATTACTTACTGAAGTGAAACACTTATTTAAGTGCATATTAGTTATACAAACGATATTTTTAATAAATGACTTTAAGTATACTTTTTCAATTTTTCTACTAGTTAGTATTTTATTGATT
>NW_005335229.1:0-327 GCF_000412655.1 Myotis brandtii | reverse complement strand
GGCAGTTAGGAGCGACCAGGCTGGCAGGGAGAGGGCAATTGGGGGTGACCTGGCTGGCAGTGGCAGGCCATGACCAGGCTGGCAGGGAGGGCAGTTAAGGGCAATCAGGCCTGCATGCAGAGGCAGTGAGGGGCAATCAGGCCAGCAGGGGAGTAAGTTAGGGGCGAACAGGTAGGCAGGCAGGTGAGCGATTAGGAGCCAGCAGTCCAGGATTGTGAGAGGGATGTCTGACTGTCGGTTTTGACCTGATCCCTAGGACCGGGACTAAACCAGCAGTTGGACATCCCCTGAGGGTCCCAGATTGGAAAGGGTGCAGGCTGGGCTGAG
>NW_005335228.1:0-228 GCF_000412655.1 Myotis brandtii | reverse complement strand
ATCCATCCATCATCCATCCATCATCCATCCATCCATTCATCCATCCACCATCATCCATCCATCCATCATCCATCCATCCATCCATCCATCCATCCATCCATGATCCATCCATCCATCCATCCATCCATCCACCATCATCCATTCATCCACCATCCATTCATCCATTCATCCATCCACCATCCATCGTCCATCCATCATCCACCCACCCACCCCTCCACTCATCCATCC
>NW_005335227.1:0-296 GCF_000412655.1 Myotis brandtii | reverse complement strand
TCAGGGAAAACCAGCCGGCCCCCACCCGTGCACCAGGGCTCTAAACTAATAAAAGGGTAATATGCTAATTAGACTGGGAGACCTTCTAGGAAACCTCCCAGACATTCTTCTGGACAAAGCCATGGTGGCAGGGCCGAGGTAGAGGCAGTTAGAGGCCAAAAGGGGAGGGCAGTTGTGGGTGATCAGGCCAGGATGGGACGGCAATTGTGGGTGATCAGGCTGGTGGGGGGGGTCGTTGGGGGTGATCAGGCCGGCAGGCGGGGGCAGTTGGGGGTGAGCAGGCCAGTGGGGAGGGA
>NW_005335226.1:0-235 GCF_000412655.1 Myotis brandtii | reverse complement strand
CCTGCCAAGTCACTGCAGCTCGGCAGCTCCTGCGTTGTACATCTGTCCCCTGGTGGTCAGTGCACATCATTGAGATGGGTCAGAGGATAGGAGGGCCACTTAGCATATTAGCCTTTTCTATATATAGATATAAAAGCCGAAGTGTCATCTGACTGTTTGACCGTCCAACCGGTAGCTATGACGTGCAATGGCCACCAAGGGGCAGATGCTCTGACCGGTAGCTATGATGCGCACT
>NW_005335225.1:0-243 GCF_000412655.1 Myotis brandtii | reverse complement strand
ACAAATAGATTCAGAGATATAGAAGTATGGAACAGATTGCCAAACCTCAGAGAGAATTCAGGAGAGGGGGTCGGGGGTAAGGGATCAATCAAAGGACTTATATCCAGGCATATGAGCATTACCAATGGACACAGACAATAGGAGGGTGGGGGCTTGTGCTGGGGGTAGGAGTGGTTGGGGAGAAGTCAATGGTGGTGGGGGAGTGGAAGGAGACATATGTAATAATTTCAACAATAAAGAATT
>NW_005335224.1:0-250 GCF_000412655.1 Myotis brandtii | reverse complement strand
CATCCTTTCACTTGGGTGCCTAATATACTAGTAACTGAAAAGGATCATTAATGCTTTAGGCACAGGGCACGAGGGTATCATATGTCAGAGGAACTTTAAGGAGAGTGACAGAAGGAGGTGGGAGGAATGAGAGGGAGGGAGAGAGAGAGAGAGAAAGAGAGAGAAGGGAGGAGAAGGAAAAAGGAGGAGGAGGAAGAGGAAGTGGAGGAGTGATATGATGAGATCACCAGGGAAGGCAGTGTCTCCCCCT
>NW_005335223.1:0-284 GCF_000412655.1 Myotis brandtii | reverse complement strand
ATAAAAGTCTAATATGCAAATTGTCCCCTCGAGTGGTCGTTCAACCAGGAGACTGTGAGTTCAACTGCTCACTATGACGTGCGCTGACCACCAGGGGGCGGCACGGAACATGGTGGGCATCGATGACACAGTACTGGCAGCAGGCAGCAGTGGAGGCGCTGCCAGCCCCGATGGGCCCTGACAAGAGCAGGACCACAGCGGAATGGTGGAGCAGGTGAGCAGGTGATGCCAGGCCAAGGGGGGGGGGGTCAGGTGGGGCTGCGGGCCTGTGAGGCTTGGGGCAT
>NW_005335222.1:0-229 GCF_000412655.1 Myotis brandtii | reverse complement strand
CTGTCTACAAGAGACCAACCTCAGAACAAAAGAAACACACAGACTGAAAGTAAAGGAAAGAAAAAAGGATATTTTATGCATATGAAAAATTAAGAAAAGCTGGGATAGCAATACTTATATCAGACAAGATTACTTTAAAACAAAGGCTATGATAAGAGACAAAAAACCCACACACATTACATAATGATAAAAGGATCAATCCAACAAGAGGATATAACCCTTGTAAACA
>NW_005335221.1:0-269 GCF_000412655.1 Myotis brandtii | reverse complement strand
GCCCTCCCCTGCTGGCCTGATTTCCCCCAACTGCCCTACCCCTGCTATCCTATTGCCCTCCCCTGCTGGCCTGGTCCTCCACAACTTCCCTCCCCTGCAGGCCTAGTACCTCCCAACTGCCCTCCCCTACAGGCCTGGTACCCCCAGCTGCCCTCCCCTGCTGGCCTGGTCTCCCCTAACTGCCCTCCCCTGCCGGGCATCTTGTGTCCACATGGGGGGTTCCATCATATGCTTTGGAGTGATGGTCAATTTGCATATCACTCTTTTAT
>NW_005335220.1:0-220 GCF_000412655.1 Myotis brandtii | reverse complement strand
AGATTCACTGCAATTTCAATGAAAGAAAAGTCTTACTCCATAAACTGATTCTAAAATTTAAATTGAGTGGTTGAGCATTCACCTATGAATCAGGAGATCATGGTTAAAATTTAAATGGAAGAGCAAAGGGTCAAGAGTAGCCAATCACTTCTGAGGTAGGTAAGAAGTCTTATCAGTTAACAAAACTTCCTATATAATAAAAGCCTAATATGCTAAGTGT
>NW_005335219.1:0-677 GCF_000412655.1 Myotis brandtii | reverse complement strand
ATACATGGTGCTAGAAATAGATCCTCATTGGTGAATCGGTGGTATTCAACCTGTATGAGTAGACTGCCATATTTTAGACAGCATCCTGCAAACCACGGTTAGGTGGACTGCTTTTATGCTTGCTTGCTCATAAATGTTTGCCTAATAAGTGACTCTGGCAGAATTCCATCTGAAATCAGCTGGGATTCAAAGGCAAGGCTGTGGGGGTATAGTTAGCCTTTTTCTACTTCTTAACTTTTGGCAGCTGCAGAATCTACCAAAAAGAATCTAATAGCAGTGCACAAACAAACGGTCTTGGTCAGTTCTCAATACCATGAGAACAGTGAAAGGCAAGGCATGAACAGTTACCCAGGATGCTTTCCAGTGGCTCAGGGGATCTCTGTTGGCCCTGACCCCAGCCTCCACTCTGAACTCTCTTATTTGAGCCTGATTCTGACCATTTTTGACCTCACCCTGAATCTAAACTTTCTTCCTTTCTTCTGGCCCCTTTGACTGATGCCTTGGGTTGTGCTGTCTGTCCCTTCTTTTATTTCAGTTTTCTTCCAGTTTTTGCCTTTCATCGCATCCTTGGATCTAGGTGCTGCTGCTGAAGTCAACTCCTGCCCACCTAGAAGCTTAACTCTGGTCCCAGAAATCCCACCTGAGACCAGTGCCCCTACTTCACTTTCTGGTCAGAT
>NW_005335218.1:0-255 GCF_000412655.1 Myotis brandtii | reverse complement strand
ACTTGGGGACGATTTTTGCAACAATGTAACTTGGGGATCATTTTGCAACAGTGTAACTTGGGGGCGATTTTGCAACAATGTAACTTGGGGATGATTTTTGCAACAATGACTTTGGGAAAATTTTGCAACAATGTAACTTGGGGATGATTTTTGCAACAATGTAACTTGGAGACCATTTTTGCAACAATGTAACTTGGGGTCTATTTTTGCAACAATGCGATTATCGTCGTCAAGAGCTTGAATCGCATGCTCGCT
>NW_005335217.1:0-325 GCF_000412655.1 Myotis brandtii | reverse complement strand
GGCGATGGGTCCCTCGTGAGGGTCAGATGGGGCAGGTACTGCTCCGGGTGTCCAGCTCCAGGCGGAGGCTGCCAGGTGCCCACGGCCTCTCCTTCCAACCGCGGAGGGTGGGTGGGGGCAGAATAAGGACCCCAAGTGCCTGCGAGTCCCCGGCCTGTGGACGGGGGCCTTACAGGGGAAGGAGCTTTGGAGACGGGGTTACCCTGGTCACACAGTGGCCCCAGGTCACCACAAGGGCAGCGGGGACACGGTCGGAGAGAGGTGACCCTGAAAGCTGAGGTCAGAGAGGAGAAGCCACACTTGGGCTCTGAAGGCAGAGGAGCGG
>NW_005335216.1:0-321 GCF_000412655.1 Myotis brandtii | reverse complement strand
CTGCCCCAACTTAGTCCAGACTCGGCTCCCAAGGTTCCCTCATCTCTCTGAGCCTGGGTCACTGTCCGAGAAGCAACTGAGAACGGGGTCCCGGCCTGCCCCCCCACCTCCCTGCGGAGACTCAGCCAGGGTCCAAAGGGGAGGGGCTGGGGGGGCGGACCCCACCCGTCCTGGAAGCTAAAAGGCAAAGACCTTTGGGATGGGACCAGGGCGCTGGGCGCAGCCCTCGCTGAGGACCCGCTGAGCGGGTAGACGGGATGCTGCCTCCGGGTGATAATTGGCCGTAACTTTCTGTGCGGAGAGCCCGGAGCCGCCGAGGCG
>NW_005335215.1:0-246 GCF_000412655.1 Myotis brandtii | reverse complement strand
GAAGGCCAGGCTGAGGGACCCCACCTGCTGGAGGGACGCCACTCACTCTGCAGACGCCCATCGAGCCCTGGTGCAGCTGTCCCTCCAGGGAGGGACCACAGGAGGTTGGCTTCAGGGAGTGTCTGGCCCATCTTGCCCAGTTCCGCCCCACTGGCCACCTCCTAATTAGTTTTCTTCAATATGCATGAATCCCTGAACTGGGCCTCTAGTCTTACCTAATAATACACAAACATGTAAATTAACCGT
>NW_005335214.1:0-206 GCF_000412655.1 Myotis brandtii | reverse complement strand
ACATTTGTAATACCTTAATCAATAAAAAAATTTTTTTAAAAGATCAGAGTTCTCTGCCAGACCTGCGTGGCTCAGTGGTTGAGTGTCAACCTATGAACCAGGACATCACATTTCGATTCCTGGTCAGGGCACATGCCTGGGATGCAGGTTCAGACCCCAGTGGAGGGCGTGCAGGAGGCAGCCAGTTAATGATTTCCTCTCATCAT
>NW_005335213.1:0-238 GCF_000412655.1 Myotis brandtii | reverse complement strand
CACATGGTATTTTGTGGAAGAGCCACACTCAAGTGGCTCGTGAGCCGTGGTTCGCCGACTACTGTGCTATATTAAATAAATTTTTAAAAGACTATATTATAGACATGTGAATGCTTTGATCTGGAAGGACCTGCAATACCCACAGACAGAAATACTGAGCAGCTCTACAATAGGTAGCCCCCCATGCCCCCCCCCAGATTTCCCAGATTTCCCATTTTAAACAGTGACATCATCGTGG
>NW_005335212.1:0-497 GCF_000412655.1 Myotis brandtii | reverse complement strand
TAGTTTTTCTTTTGTTTCCTTTGCCTGAAGACACGTATTTTAAAAAGTGTCATTAAGAGCGATGTCGAAGAGTTTACCACCTGTGCTTTCTTCTAGGAGTTTTATGGTTTCGGGTCTGCATTTAAGATTTTAGTCCATTTTGGGTTTGTTCTTGTATATGGTGTGAAAAGGTGATCCAGTTTCGTTCTTTTGCATGTATGTGTCCTGTTTCCCTAGCACCATTTATTGAAGAGACTGTCTTTACCCCATTGTATATTGCTTTCTTTATCTTAGATTAGTTGACCATATAGGTGTGGGTTTATTTCTGGGCTCTCTATTCTGTTCTGTTGATCAATGTGTCTGTTTTTAATGCCAGTACCATGCTGTTTTGATTACCACAGGTTTGTAGTATAGCTTAATATCAGGGAGTTGGATACCGACAACTTTGTTGTTCTTTCTCAAGATGTCATTGGCTATTCCGGGTCTTTTGTGGCTCCATATAAAATTTAGGATTATTT
>NW_005335211.1:0-855 GCF_000412655.1 Myotis brandtii | reverse complement strand
GATAAGGACACATATGTAATACATTAATCAATAAAGAGAGAAAGAAAGAAAAAAACTAGGACCCAGTGAGCAGGAAAAAACACTGTCTTATTTACACGCCTATTTTGAATGAACTTTTAAAGTAATTCCCATAACTACAGATGGCCTCATATGCCAGCTGGCATGTGTTTCTGGAAGGAATTAAAATTCCAGCACCACTTGTTGCCAGGGTTTAACACACAGAGACGGCTCCTCTGCCGGAATGGGGTTATTACCACATTGCTGCTCACATTTAGAGAATGGAATATCATTTATGGTATCTCATTTGGAAAGTTGACATTATTTTTTTGTGTCTCCTTTTTGATGGCATTGCATTCTCACTATATGCATTGTGTTAAGTCTGGCAGTCTTGATCAAAATCCAAGAAGCATTTTTTTTAATAGAGTTATTTAGTCACACAGTGGTCACATGGCTAGATACATCTTAAAATCAAAGCACTATGATTTTCACTGAAAACTTTTTTTTGCCTCAAATCACTCTTGCACATCAAAAACTAGCGTAACGGATGACCTATTATGAGTCCATTAGGCAATTTTGTCAAGGGGTTGTTTGGATTATCTGTGAGAATGGGGATATTGGTACTAGCTACCTTGCAGAGTTCTTGTGAGAATTAAATCAGTTAATTCAAGTTAAGCACTTAACAATGGCTGGTGCCAACTGGTAAGTTCTGTGCTATTATTACATTTAAAATCTAACTACATCTCTGCTCTCCACTGCTCCCCCATCCGTCTCCATTGGCACCACCATTCTCTCCAGCCTGGTTCACGGGCCTGACGCCCACTGGTCTCCCTGCCTCCTTGTCTGTCTCTGCCCCAT
>NW_005335210.1:0-218 GCF_000412655.1 Myotis brandtii | reverse complement strand
ACCACTCTGCCTGCTGGCCTGCTCACTCCCAACTGCCCCCCACTGCCAGCCTGCTCACCCCTACCTGCTCCCCCTGCCAGCCTGCTTGTCCACAACAGCCCCCCCGCGCTGGCCTGCTTGCCCCCAACTGCCCTCCCCTGCTGGCATGATCACCCCCTAACCACCTCTGCCTTGGCCCCGTCACCATAGCTTTGTCCAGAAGGTCTCCCGGTCTAATT
>NW_005335209.1:0-324 GCF_000412655.1 Myotis brandtii | reverse complement strand
AGAAACTGGTAACTAGTAATCAGTAACTAGCAGCTACTTACTAGTAACCTGGTAACTAGTAACCAGTAAATAGTAACTACTAACTGGTAACCAGTAACCAGTAACCCGGGGACTAATAACCAGTAACTGGCGACTAGTAACCTGTAACCAGTAACTGGTAACCACTTACTAGCAACTAGTAACCTGGTAACTAGTAACCGGTAACTGGTAACCAGTAACCAGTTAATAGTAACTAGTAACTAGTAATCAATAACTAGTAACTGTTAACCAGAAACTAGTAACTGGTAACCTGTAACTAGTAACTAGTAGCCGGTAACTGGATAC
>NW_005335208.1:0-449 GCF_000412655.1 Myotis brandtii | reverse complement strand
TTATACTTAGAAGACCAGAAAGTGTAAAACTCTTAGCAGAACACAAAGGTATTGAAAATTTCTGTCCACACAAAAACCTGCACACAGCAGCTTTAATTGCCAAAACCAAGATGCCCTTAGCAAGTGAATGGATAAACTGTGGTACGTACATACAATGGAATAGTATTCAGCACTGAGAAGAAATGAACTATTAAGCCATGACAAGATGTGAAGGAAATTTAAAGGCCTATTACTAAGTGAAAGAAACTAATGTGAAAAGGCTGCATACTATGATTCCAACTCCGTGACATTCTGGAAAAGATAAAACATGAAGACTGTCAAAAGATCAGTGGGGAGTTGTGGGAGGAATGACTAGGCAGAGCAGAGGAATTTTAGCGTAGTGAGAACGATAATGATGGATACATGTCATTAGACATGTGTCCAACCCCAGAATGTACACCACCAAGAGT
>NW_005335207.1:0-1176 GCF_000412655.1 Myotis brandtii | reverse complement strand
TTTTCTCAAGTTGTATTTGTCCCAGCTCCTTTTCATGTATGAGCCTTCTCACTCTTTGAAATCAGCACGTGTAATTGCCCATGTTCCCCTGCTAACATGTGAGCTTCCTAAGCCGAGGAACTGTTGCTCTCTTTTTGGCCACGCCAAGAAGCAGCTCAAGAATCAGACCTGCCGTAATGTAGGTGCTCAACACAGGTGTTGTTGTGGCAGGCGTTGTGTTTGTTTGAAGCAGAGGCTCCATTGACCGTGTTGTTGAGGTTTACGATTGAACTTTAGTGGATGCCCTCCCTTTCCACTGAGAGTCATGGAAGGATTTATAATAATTGCCACCTTCTGAAGCTCCTGGGCTCACCTTGACCCCAGAGGTGACAAAATCAGCAGGCTCATTAAGACAGATGAACTAGTAGGATAGGGATGGACAGTGCCCAGGAGTCTTTTGGCCTCCCTCCCTCATTAACCCTGTTGTTTAATGTCTTTTTAACCTGAGTTTTAGAAAACAGGCAGCAGGGTGAGGAGGGGAAATGACAAAGGGGGTGGGGAGGACAGGCCAAAATCATTTTATAAAAACCTGGCAGAGGCACAAAATTGGAAAGAAAATCTGTAAGCTACGGGAGACCCGGACGGTTAAAAATCTTCTTTCGGCTTGGGAGCTGCTGGAGATAAGAAGTGATTTTGAATTGTGAGTACTTGGAAAGTGACAGTGTCACCAAAAGCACAGCCTAGTGATTAGAAGAGAGATTTTCCAGCAGGGCTGTTAGAAATGTGGAACAAGTTCAGAATTACAGCCCCAAAAGGAATGTTCCTGCTAAAATGTACTCTATAGAAATAAGACATCCAGGGTAATTTATGGCTGTATTTTTAGGACTTTCAGACTGATTGCCTGGAGGGCTCAGCTGGGATTTCCTTCCTCTGAAGACTGGGTAGCACAATTAGATGGGGTATTACAGGTCACGGTCTACCTGGCTCCAAAGCCTCAAGATTTGGCTCCTGGGAGGCAAGATGTGAGTCGAGCCTGTGACAAATCCTTGAGCCCCCAGGGGAAGCCTAGTGTTTCATGGAGAGAGACTATGATTTCTCTATGGATTCAGTTGGCCGCTTTCGGTTGCAGCTAAGGAGCCAGCTACCCTAGAGATTCTCAACTCTGCTTTCCTCTCCTTTGCACACTTGACTGTGTGT
>NW_005335206.1:0-375 GCF_000412655.1 Myotis brandtii | reverse complement strand
ATAAAAATGGCTACAAACAAGTACCATTCAATAATAAATTTAAATGTAAATGGACTAAATCCTCCAATCAAAAGATATCGAGTGGCTGAATGGATAAAAATACATGACCCATATATATGCTGTCTATCTGAGACCCACCTCAGAATAAGGGACTTACACAGACTGAAAGTGAAGAGATGGAAAAATATATTTCAGAAAAATGGAAATAATAAAAAAAGCTGGGGTAGCAATACTTATATCTGACAAAATAGACCTCAAAGTGAAGGCCGTAACAAGAGATAAGGAAGGCTAAATCATAATACTAAAGGAATTGATACAACAAGAGAATATAACCCTGAAAATATATATGCACCCAATGCAGTAGCACCCAAATAC
>NW_005335205.1:0-279 GCF_000412655.1 Myotis brandtii | reverse complement strand
AAAAAGAAAGAATGACAGAAAACTTCCTGGATATCGGGAAGAAAAAGCTCACACAAATCTAAAAAGCTCAAAGAGTCACAAACAAGATGAACCCCAAAAGATCGATACCAAAATGCATTATAATTAAACTGGCAAACACCAACTACAAAGAAAGAATCTTAAAGGCTGCCAGAGAGAGACAGAAAGTTACCAACAAAGGATCTGCCATCAGACTATAGACTGATTTCTCAACAGAAACACAACAGGACAGAAGGGAATGGAATGAAATATACAAAGTCA
>NW_005335204.1:0-290 GCF_000412655.1 Myotis brandtii | reverse complement strand
AACAAAATGGACATCCTAGATGAAATGGACATATTCTCAGAAAAATGCAAGTTCCCAAAACTCAATCGTGAAGAATAAAAAAACCTGAATATGCCGATAACTACCAATAATATGGAAGCAGTGACCAAAAATGTTCCTGGAAACAAAAGCATTGGTCTGGACGGCTTTACAGGGGAGTTCTCCCAAGCATTCAAAGAACTAAAAACTATCCTCCTCAGACCATTGCAAAAATTTCAAGAGGAAGGCACACTTTCAAGCTCTTTCTATTAAGCCAGCATTACCCTAATCCC
>NW_005335203.1:0-262 GCF_000412655.1 Myotis brandtii | reverse complement strand
AGGCACACAAAAGAGTTCACAATGACCAAAGCTGGAACCATTGGCACAATAAAGTCAAGCAGTGTTGGCTTATAATGCAAAGAATACAATAAATACCGAGTCCATACTGATATAAAAATGATTGAAGAAACAATAAATAAATAAATGAGGAAGAGGAGACTATTTTATATAATTTACTAGGTTCTCTACCCATAGGTGGAGCACAAGTCCTGACTCCTCCAGTGAGACTTCTTGCAGAGAGGACGGTGTGTGAAGGGTGGGG
>NW_005335202.1:0-652 GCF_000412655.1 Myotis brandtii | reverse complement strand
GTCAATTTGCATATTAGGCTTTTATTATATAGAATGTGCCCTCTTGACTGCCCTCCCTAAGATGTGGAGAGAGTTTCAGCTGCATTCAGAGCTCACAGCTTGCTGAAGCAGCCACATAGCTAATTAAATGCGTTTTTTAAATGAAGGAAACAAGCAGTGATGCAATCAGATAATTTATTTATCTTGGATTTTCTTACTCCCTTTCTGCTCTCTCAGTCTGCCTTTCTGGGGGCAAAGGGAGGAGTGTGCGCAGCTTCCCCCCATCTCCTGCCATCCAGCTGTACTTGAGGTGGCCTTGGAAGCCAGCCAGATTGCATCGGTACCCTTCTGTCAATTACAAACGTGCCAGACCCCCAAAGCACGGGGGAGGGAGAGCAATTATTAGAAGGAACCCCAGGGAACACGCCCAGTGTCATCCCTGACTTGCCGGGCGACCTTTAGGAAATTAGATGCATAAACGAGGGGGTGGCTGGTTCTGTGGGTCATTCATGCAAATGGGCAGGAGCCCCGAAGATGGGAGGAATTAGGGCAAGGAGAGTTCCAGAGAAGCCAACGTTTGTTCACAACGTTTGTGCCCTGACCTGGAATCAATCTTCTAACACAAAGAGAACCGAATCCCAGTCGTGGCTGCGGTCCTTCCCCAGATACTGAT
>NW_005335201.1:0-345 GCF_000412655.1 Myotis brandtii | reverse complement strand
TAATATCATTATATTTAAAATCTTTTTTCTTGAAATAAAAGGCTAAGCGATCGTCGGACTGTCTGACCAGTCACTATGATGCACAATGACCACCAGGAGGCAGACACTCCAACCAGTAGCTATGACACCCACTGACAACCAGAGGGAAGATGCTCAACGCAGGAGCTGCTGAGCTGCGGTGACTTGGCAGCAGCAGTTCTCTGGTGACGCACCCCGGAACCAGAGAGGAAGAAGCCCAATTCTGGGCTATGTCACCCGAGAACCACCCTCTCGCAATCCGGGACCCCTGGGGGGATGTGGGAGAGCCAGTTTCAGCCCCATCCCTGCAGGCCAGGCCAAGGGACC
>NW_005335200.1:0-240 GCF_000412655.1 Myotis brandtii | reverse complement strand
AAGAGACTGTGTTGACTCCATTGTATGCTCTTGCCTAATTTGTCAAATCTTAATTGAGCATAATGGCTTCTGTCATTTCTGGGTTCTCTGTTCTGTTCCATTGATATATGTGTCTGTTCTTGTGCCAGTATCAGGCAGTTTTGAGAACAGGGGCATTGCAGTATAGCTTGATATCTGGTATTGTGATCCCTACAACAATGTTTTTCTTTCTCAAGATCGCTGCAGCTATTCGGGGTCTTT
>NW_005335199.1:0-267 GCF_000412655.1 Myotis brandtii | reverse complement strand
GGGCCGCTTCATGGGCTGGTAATTTGTGCAGCCACTTTGAAGGGCCTGCGGTAGGTTTAATAGTCTGTTTTGTCATCCTGAAATTCTTAATTTGAACTAGATCCCAGAACTTTCATGTGACTTTTCATAGTCCTGCCCCTAGACCTGACCATTGGTTGGGAAAATTCTGTAATGTGACCACGAGAGAGCAGTACAGCAGAAGGAAACCTGGAGAAGCTGTGAAAGGATGAAGAAAAGTATTTGGCTTTTTCTACTCTGTTTATGGCA
>NW_005335198.1:0-526 GCF_000412655.1 Myotis brandtii | reverse complement strand
AAAAAATAGAAGAAAATAGACTAGCATACTTATAACATCCAAAAGATGGCAAGGTAGAATTAAAATGACAAGGACAGATGTAATATTTTAACATAAGAATGAAGAAAACTTGAATAAAAGTGTGGGTCTATATTTTGAGTTTTCTCCTTTATCCTGCTGATATATGCATTTATCCCTCCATCTATATCACACCATCTTGTTTACTGTAGCTATATGCCTTAGTATCATTTTAACCATTCTAGAACTTAAAACTTGCTGGGATTTTGATAGGAATTACACTAAACCTATAAATCAGTTTGGGGAGAATTGACATCTTTATATTGAGTCTTCTAATCCATGAACACAATAGTCTCTACATTAGTTTAGGTCTTCTGTAATTTCTTTCATTAGCATTTTGTAATTTTCAGCATACAGATTCTGTACATGTTTTCTTAAGCTGACACCTAAGCAATTTTCTTTGGAGTGATTGTAAATGGTATTATGGGGTGTTTTTTTTTGGACATTGTTCAAATATTCCTAAGTAGAC
>NW_005335197.1:0-758 GCF_000412655.1 Myotis brandtii | reverse complement strand
GGGCCAAATGCAGTGCATGTGCTGACATTGTCTTAGCTCAGCTCAGCTCAGCTCCATTCGTCCAAGTCATCCTGTGAGGTTGGCATTATAAACCCCACTTTACAATGAGTAATCCTTCTGCCAAAGGTCACATAGTAAGTTCCAAGGCTCGCCTTTCGCAACCACCATGCAATGCTTTCATATTTTCATTGAAAGGAGGAGAGAATGGGTGTAGGAATATTGGAGGGTAAAGACAAAGCTACCCCTGGCATCACCATTTCCTTCCATGTCTGCAGCTCCATTGCCACCATGCTGACCCGGGCTTTCCCCTCTGCCCGATCTTCAGGCTAATGGGTTGAGGGTTGGGGCCAGCAACTAGAGAGCTCTCTTTCAGAGACTAGGGGCCCGTGCACAAAATTTGTGCACTTGGGGGATGGGGGACTCCCTCAGCCTGGCCTGCGCCCTCTCACAGTCCGGGATCCCTGTGATCGATTGCCCCCAGAGAGGGAGGCCCCGTCCACCCACCACAGCCCATTAATCGGTGGCCTGGGCCTCTCTCTTTGAGGCGATGGTGGAGCCCTCAGATTGATCACCCTGAAAGCCAGTAGCCTGGGCCTCCCTCCGTGGGGCAATCATGAGGTGATGGCCAGGCCCCCCGACCAATTGAATCGCACCCACCTTGGCTGGCCTGGCACCAGCGGGTGTCATAGCGTGGTTGTCCAGACAGTCATTCCACTGTTCAGCCGTTCAGTCGATTTGCATATTACCCTTTTATTATT
>NW_005335196.1:0-232 GCF_000412655.1 Myotis brandtii | reverse complement strand
AGGCAGTGCCAGGGGTCAGCCGGAAGCCTGGGGCTTCCATCAGCTCCCGGTGGCGGCGGGGGGCGGGGGGGCATCTGGTTCCCGGGATGGGGGGGCGGACGGCCCCACCCCATCCAGTCACTGACCCTCCTTGAAACTGTCCAACCCCCTAGGCGTGGCCTCCGCAGTTGTCGCCTCGAAAAGATCCGCAGCAGGTGCGGCCGGCAGGGCTCCTGGCGGCGTGGGGCGGGGG
>NW_005335195.1:0-399 GCF_000412655.1 Myotis brandtii | reverse complement strand
TGAGCCAAACCGGTCAGGGCTATACAATTTAAATATACACAATTTTACAGAACAGCAACACTGGAACAAAAACAAATAAACAAAAACAGAGAACTAGGAAAACTATAACCCCTGCCAAAGGCTCTTGAAAAACAGCCCCTGGTCTAGCGAAGTAGTGACCAGGACAATCCCTACAATTCCTGGCACAGGCAGGCCCTAGGAAATGTCAGCTAAAGGAAGGTATCATGTTGATCAGTAGTTGAGCATCGACCTACGAAGGAGGAGGTCATGGTTCCATTCCTGGTCAGGGCACATGCCAGGGTTGTGGGCTCCACTCCTAGTGTGGGGCATGCAGGAGGCAGCCGATTCATAATTCTCATCACTGCCCTAGCCCAGTGGTTGGCAAACTCATTAGTCAAC
>NW_005335194.1:0-207 GCF_000412655.1 Myotis brandtii | reverse complement strand
TCTCTTTACAAACCATTTCATTGACATGCCCAAGTTTATTATGTGTTTGTTTCTGTTTTGGTTAATCCTCACCCGAGGATATTTTTTCCATTGATTTTCAGAGAGAGTGGAAGGGATTGGGGAAGGGGGAGAGAGAGAGAGCGAGAGGAAGAGAGAGAGAAACATCTAGATGAGAGAAACACATCAATTGGTTGCCTCCCACACACA
>NW_005335193.1:0-507 GCF_000412655.1 Myotis brandtii | reverse complement strand
CAATTAAAAAAGCATCGGATACACTAACCAATGTGAGGGTCTTGGGGCTCTAGCCTCAGGGAGGCAAATGCTTCTACTTTTCTTTCTTTTCTGATTAGTAACATCCGAGGGTAAATGGCATTGAGAAAGACCTGCTTCCAAACATGTTTATGTGTAGTCAACAATGATCCCTCATGTTCACATAGTACTTTAAAGTTCACAAAGCCCTTACCCATCAATCATTTCAGAAGCCTTTTGTGAAGTACAAGGCAACCTTATTATCACTGGTTTATAAAAGTGGATACAACTATGAAATAGAATCAATGCCTACATTCCTGGGTGGGTGTAAAAATTAAGTAAAATAATATTTTTTCCCTTATCCATTTTTTAAGATCCCTTCTTCTATACTTTTATAATTTTATACAAATTCATATTACTAAAAATACACCTTGGTATTTCATGAGTAAAGGGAAATGAAATCTCTGTGGACATTTTCCTATACCTTGGCGAGGTAAGTATGAGAGACTG
>NW_005335192.1:0-980 GCF_000412655.1 Myotis brandtii | reverse complement strand
GTTCCATAGATTTGGGATTGTTGTGTGTTCATTTTCATTTTTTCCAGGAAGTTTTTTATTTCTTCTCTAGGAGCCCAGTGCACGAATTCATGCACCTTGAAACGAACTGTGGGCTGCAAAGCTGCAGTGGGCACAAAGGCGGATCTCAGCTCATCCTCCGCACCCCTGCCCAGCCCCTCCCGCCGCAGCCCCCAGTCCCTTGTCTTCTGGCAACCCTGCTCCCACCACCACCGGTGCTGGTTCCATTCGCACCTGCTGATGGCACAGAGTGATTAGGGCCAGCTCCATCAGTGGGTGGAGTGGGGCCAGCGCCATCAGCGGGTGTGAGTGGTAGCTGCTGCTCTGATCGCCCCTCAGGAGCAGGGGGAGGTGGAGAAGCCCTGAGGTGTGATAGGGGCTGGCAGCTGCAGCTTGCACCCACTGATGGCATTGAGCGATTGGGGCCGGCTCTGGGCCCCGGCAGCAAGTGCAAGCAGGGCCGGCGCCAGCAGCAGATGCGAGTGCAGGGAGGGACCACAGTGCACGGGAGCAAAGAATTTTCAGTAACCACCAGAGGCTTGCCCCGATGACAGCAACCGGCACACTGCTTGGTCTGGCATCCCTGCTCACCTGCTCCACCATCCTGCCGCGGCCAATGCCTACCATGTCCTGTGTAAGTCCTCCGGTGATCAGCACATGTCATAGCGAACAGTTGTTCGGTTGTTCCACTGTTTGGTCTATTTGCATATTAGCCTTTTATTACTTAGGATGATCTCATTGGTAACCCATTCATTATTTAACAACATGCTATTCAACTTCCATGTGATTGAATATTTTGGAGTGTTTTTATTGAAATTTATCTCTAGTTTCATGCCATTTTGATCAGAGATGATGTTTGATATGATTTCAATCTCCTTGAATTTGTGGAGACTTAGTTTCTGTCCTAACATGTGGTCTATCTTTAAGAATGATCCAGTTGCACTTGAGAAGAATGTATATGC
>NW_005335191.1:0-203 GCF_000412655.1 Myotis brandtii | reverse complement strand
TTCCTGCACTTCTTCTTTGAAGGGAACTTTCTGTGTGTGAATGACCCAATGACTGCCTTGTAAAGGCTTGATGCACAATGGTGCATGCGTCCTGCCTTCCGTTGCAAGCATCCTTGGCGTGTGGGAATGGCTGTCCGGGTATTGTCTGTACTGTGCGGATGGTGCATGGCATGTGCGCATGTATGTGCTCTGATTCCATTTCA
>NW_005335190.1:0-457 GCF_000412655.1 Myotis brandtii | reverse complement strand
TTTTTAAAAAGCACTGGAAATAGTCTAAATTACTAGCAATGGGGAAAGGAGTAAATAGAGTATTCCCATGTGATGGAATCTTAGATGCTTATTAAAATCACACGCCTTGTTTTCATAAAATATTCCATGGCAGGGAAAATTTATCACGATACCATGTTAAATGGAAAAGGCGGATACAAAACTATATATAACATGATTGCATACAGCAGGCATGTACACATTCACACACACACACGCCCCATATGTACATGCAAATATCTAGGCTTCTCAAGATACTGGAAAGAATTAAACTAAAATCTTACTAACCATAAGGGTAAATTTTTCTAACATTTAAGAAATTTTATTGTGAGTGAATTATTTCTAAATTAAAATATAAAGCACTAGCAGGAAAAAAAAACAAACCCACAATTAACAAAGCACAATGTAGAGCAGTGGTTCTCAACCTTGGCTGCACATT
>NW_005335189.1:0-791 GCF_000412655.1 Myotis brandtii | reverse complement strand
CAGGCTAAGTGTCTCCAAAAGTGCCTGCCTGTGGTAGAATCCTTATGCATATTGTCAATTAAGGAAACTCCAGAAAAAAACGAAGATTCCGGTGAAATAGGGGAAGGTGTCTTAGGGCTTGTCCTGGAGCAGTGATTTCCAAAGTGGGCTCTACCGCCCCCCAGCCGGTCCTGCAGCGAACCAGGGGGGCGGTGATGGCCAATGCTGCTTTTGGGGGCGATGAGTAACAGCTATTAAAATTTTTAAAAAAATTAATTTTCAGGGGCTGAGTAATATTTTTTCTGGAAAGGGTGCAGTAGCCCAAATAAGTTTGGGAACCACTCTGGACCTGGAGCAATTGGAGTGAGCAGCTGAAACTAATATCACCCATCTGGAATTGGCGAAGTATACTCACCTGGTGAGACAGTTTGTAGTCGGGAAGGGCAGTGTTCCCCTGGAAACGTAAAAACCAGGGATTTTGGCAGGAAAGTTTGCCAGACCCCTGAGCCCAGAGTGTCAGAGGGAGACCGCGCAGCACACAGCCGCGTCTCTTGGGTCAGGCACAGCCCCTGACTGTGGAAGAGACATCTGTGGACTGTTGGCTCTGTGGAGTTAAGGTCTGGGTTCTGTAATTATGGAGTACTGAGCCTAAAAGGGGCAGCTTGAGGCGCTGACCAGACCATGAAGTGCCGGTAAGAGAGGAGCTTACAGAGACTCAGCCTTCCCGGTTTCTACGGCTGACGTTTGTTTGTTTTCACTGAACCCTGTTCATAGAACATTTCAGATACAGACACTCACCTGTGCTGAAGAGC
>NW_005335188.1:0-218 GCF_000412655.1 Myotis brandtii | reverse complement strand
CGAGAACAGTCCTGGTAGGAGCCACAGTGATTGCTCCCATGTACCAGACGCACAGAGCTCAGAGAGCCGACTGAGCGAAGGTCCCCTCCCGATGACCTCAGGTTGGACGCCCAAACCCTGATTCCCAAACCCTGACTCTTAGCCATGACTCACAAGAACAGAGTCCTGAGCCCCCAGTTGAGGTGATGGGAGGTGCTATTTCCATTTCTGGCAATATC
>NW_005335187.1:0-229 GCF_000412655.1 Myotis brandtii | reverse complement strand
AGATGTACAACATAGTGATTAGACATTTATATAATTTGTGAAGTGACCAGCCCTATAAGTCAAGTATTCATCTGATAGTACTAAAGGCCCGGTGCACAGTCTCATGCACCGGTGGGGTCCCTCAGCTTGGCCTGCGCTCTCTCACAATCCAGGACCCCAACAGTCAGCTGGCACCCAACGGTCAGCTGAGCAGAGCTCCTGCTGTGGGAGCTCACTGACCACCAGGGGG
>NW_005335186.1:0-211 GCF_000412655.1 Myotis brandtii | reverse complement strand
ACTTTTATGGGACTGTCCAAAAATTCTTTCATTTTGCCAAAATATGTGACACATTAATCTCATTATCCTATACTGGCATTCATTTTTCCTTTATTTATCAACAGATTATTGTTCTTAAGCCATGAGTTTTCTCCTAATTACAGAATTACTCATCAGAAACAGTAGAGCCCTAAGCGGTTTTGCTCAGTGGATAGAGGGTCAGCCTGCGGAC
>NW_005335185.1:0-791 GCF_000412655.1 Myotis brandtii | reverse complement strand
TTCTAGCTCTGGTGGCCGGTCCTCACCTAGGGCTGCTCACTCCAGGCCCCGGGTCTGTCTGCGCACGGCCTCCCTCTCTGTCTTTCATAGTCTCATAGCGATGCCCCTCCCTGGGCTCAGAGCCCCCCTAAACCCAGGAGGCCCCCATTGGGAGATCTTTGGCTTAATGACAGCCACAGGACCCTATTTCCATAAGGTCGCATTCCCAGGTGCCGGGGTGAGGACTGGACACATGTTGCTGGGGACACGGTTCAGCCCTCGACATGAAGGTTCTGGATTTGGGGTGTGCAGGGAGTCACACATCAGCCTGGGGAGGCCTCCAGGGGCTGTGGGGCTGGGGCTCGGCCCAGGGTGAGCCCAGGCCAGTCCCAGGGGGGTGTCCTGCCCTGAGGACACGTTTGAGACGTCACCTGCATCCTCACCGCCAGGCCCAGGTGTCACCCAGGTGGCGTCCTCCTCGGTGGGGCAGGGAAGCGTTTCTGAGTACGAGCTGGGGTCTGAGGAGGATGGGGTGGTCAGCAGGGTGGGCGGGTTGAGGCCCCTTCAGTGTGAAGCTGAGGGCGGTGGGCACAGGCCGTGTGGGGGCCACAGTTTGGCCCTCAGCTCATGCCCATCATGCCAGCTTGTCCCCACAGGATGTGTGGCCTCAGGCATTCAGGGTCCAGCTGACGAGGACGCAGCAGCTGTCCAGGGGCGCCCGGCCGTGAGGCTCAGAGTGTGGGGGTTCAGAGCCGGCACCGGCCTCCAGGGGCTGGGGGCAGGCGGGGAGCGAGGAGCCTGGCGGACAGGAG
>NW_005335184.1:0-566 GCF_000412655.1 Myotis brandtii | reverse complement strand
ACGCTCTATCCACTGAGCCAAACCGGTTTCGGCCTTGGTTATTCTTATATGCACGTGTACAAGTCCTTTGGTTGTCATAGAGCTTTAGCTGTAATGGATAACTCACAGAATTTTTGTTTTGTTGTGTGTTTAATTTTTTAGAGATGAACCAAGCAGATCCCATTAAAGTTTTCTTGGGTTACTTATGTTTGGATTATTTCTTCTTCCTGTTATTTTAGATGCATGGAATTACTTCAATGTGCTTTTACAGAAAAAGCAATACATTTGTTTTTCTCACACAAATAAAATAGAATAGGTGATAAGTTATATATTTTAACGTCCTGACATTTGTATTTTTGGGTTACTTTCTTTTATACTAGCTCCCATTAATTTTAAAACAGTCCAAGGAGGTAGGCATGTCATAAAATATTCCTCTTTGACAGATGGGAACATTGAGGCAGGGTGTGGTAAGAAAGCCACCAAAGGAACATCCTATATAATAAAAGTGTAATATGCAAATTGACTGAACAGCAGAAAGCCTGGTCGGTGAGGGGTGGGGCCAGCAAGCAGGCAGCGCCAGGCCAGCC
>NW_005335183.1:0-279 GCF_000412655.1 Myotis brandtii | reverse complement strand
TTTTTTATATATCATTAATGTAAATAAAAGTTAAACCCTGGCCTGTTTGGCTCAGTGGACTGAAGGGTCCCAGGTTGAATTCCGGTCAAGGGCACATACCTCCTACCTCAGTGGCAGGGCACCTGCAAGAGGCAACCAAACGATGTGTCTCTCTCACATTGATGTTTCTCTCTCTCTAAGAATCAGTGGAAAATATACTTGAGTGAAGATTAACAACAACAACAAGAGTTGAAAATATCCTTCTAGGCCAGTTGGACTGGGGAATGTCGTCTGAATAAT
>NW_005335182.1:0-887 GCF_000412655.1 Myotis brandtii | reverse complement strand
TCCAGGCTTCTTCCCCTGCCTGCTCCCCATGATCGCCATCCCTGCTCCAGGGTGGCCTGGCCTCTGCCACGCCCACGCCGTGTCTCCGGGTGCTGGGACCTCGCCAGGCCAGCTGGTCCTGTCCACCAGCCCACGCGGCCCACCTTCCAGCCAGGGCAGCAGGCCCCGACTCCTTTCCGATTCCCTTTCCCCACTTTCTGCATTTTCCATTCAAAACGTCCTTGTCCCGTGCCGCCCTCCATCACTGCCCTGCTGTCTGTTGGCTCAGATGGTCCCCGAAGCTGTGGGTTGTTTACTTTTCAGCAAGGACCTCGAGAGCGTGTCCAGAGGCGGGACTCAGCGAGCGGTGCCTGTGGGGGCGGGGGCCCTGGCCCGCTGGGAGGGCAGTGGTCTTTGCCTGCAGGGGGCGCCCTGTTTGCATAACTGACTCTTCCCCCAGAAATGCAGGTTCGCCCCCTCAAGGGGCACTTTTCAGGTTTGCCTCATAAGCTTGATGGGGGTCAGCAGGCGTGGGCCCGTTGGGGTAATCGGGTCTTATGGGCGCTCAGCCACGCCGTCATGACTGTTGTCTCTGCCTGCCCTCCCACTCCCTGGCGGAGCTGCGTCGTCACAGCCAAGAGCACGTGGCCCACGAAGCCTGGTGTGTTACTGTCGCCCCTTAGGTCACTGAGCTCCAGACATCCTCCTCTGGACCCCTCACTCTCCTCCCCTGCCCCTCACTCTCTCCCCACACGGCCAGGAGTGGAAGCCGTGTAGCCTGGGCAGCAACAAATCCAGTGCCTGGTGCTGGAAAGGAAACCACAGCCTCCTGCTGTCCAGGCTCCGGAAAGCAGCCGCGGGCGCTCTCGGCCGCTCGCCTCCCACTGGGCCCTGGCTACACGGCTAAG
>NW_005335181.1:0-221 GCF_000412655.1 Myotis brandtii | reverse complement strand
AGAGAGTGGATGGGAGGGGAAGAGACACAGAGAAACAATTATGTGAGAAAGACACATCACACATTGATTAGTTGCCTCTCTCACGCTCCCCAACCAGGCTGGAGATCAAGCCTGCAACCAAGGTACATGCCCTTGCCAGGAATCGAACCCACAACCCTTCAGTCTGCAGACCAATGCTCTATCCAGTGAGCAAAACTAGCTAGGGCTCCATTTATTTATTT
>NW_005335180.1:0-255 GCF_000412655.1 Myotis brandtii | reverse complement strand
CTTTTTATAGCACAAACTTTGTATTTTGCCTTTTACTATCCTGAAATGAAATTCATAGATAAACACAACCCACTTCCATACTTAATTAAAAAAAAATCAGTGTAATGCTCTAACTATAATACAAGGAAGAAATAAAAGAATTTATAATTAAGTAATGTATATTTATATTTCAGTATGTAAATATTTAGGTGTAACTATATTAGAAATAGAAAAACAGTCAGTTACTTGCTCCATGAATGCAGAAATTGCAAATGC
>NW_005335179.1:0-272 GCF_000412655.1 Myotis brandtii | reverse complement strand
CCCTGGAGCCCTCCCACGGTCCCTCCCTGGCCGGCCAGCCCCCATTGGACCCAATCGGGACTGGGTGACATGGCCTTGATCCCAAGCTGAGGGACCCTACCTGTGCACAAATTCATGCACCAGGCCTCTAGCATTTAATACTGTTAAAAATGTTCATACTACTCAGAGCTATCTACAGATTCAATTCAACCCCTAACAAGATACCAATGACATTTTTCATAGAAATAGAAAAAAAAATCCTAATGCAATCTTGAACAAGAGCAAAACTTGAA
>NW_005335178.1:0-1363 GCF_000412655.1 Myotis brandtii | reverse complement strand
AGGCCGACGCTCTATCCATTGAGCCACACTGGCTAGGGCCCGACTGCATTCTTAGAAGGTTCGTGGAGGAACCTGGCCCTGGGAGAGATGTGCAGGCCAACCACGGAGTTGGGACTCTGGTCAGCATCCCTCCTGCCCACCCCCTCACCCCCTTGTAGGTTTAGTCGGAAGGTGAACTACAAGCCAAGGCGCTGCATGGAAGAGGCTGGAAACGGCCCTGCATCTGTCTTGATGGAGCATTTCCGGTGCTGAGGGATGCTGGAGAGGACGTGGACTCGCCAGATGTGCTCGCTCCCCTTAGGCAGCCCTTCAGCCGGAGGGAGGTTGGGTTCCGTTCCTCCGATTCGGAGCAGCTTGACGAAATGTGCCTCTGGCCAGAGATAAACAAATGTTTCCATTGTCATTTTGAAGCCATATGGTGTGCGTTTCTTTTCCAATATTCTTTAAACCCGGATCTTTTTTTTTTTTTTTAAGCCTAGGAATCCCATGTTCTCCGGGCCTTTTCAGTTGAATCACAGACGAGGGATTCTTTGATGGGTTTGTTTAGGCTGCAAAGCGCGCTTCTGTCTGTGTTTGGGAGGAATCTGAGAAGTTCCGATCAGGCGACAACCACAAACGGGGAGTTGTTTGTTGTTTGTTGTTGTTGTTGCTGTGGCTTCGTTTCTCTTCTGACCTCTCTCATCCGGAAGTGGGTGGTGAACTGGACTGTGGTGGGGCCACCACCTTGCTTCCTGGGTCGGCTTGGTGGCCCCGCTGTGGCGTGAAACACCCCTTGACCCCTTCCTGCCCCCCTCCCTGAATGCTTCTTGGTTTTCACGCCTCTGGAGTGTCTGCATCGATGGCGCTCAGCTTCCCTGGGTCAGGCTCAGTTTCTCCACCTTCGACGATGACGAAGAGGCTGGCCTTCTAGGGCCGCAAGAGGTTGAGGCGGACAGGGGCAGAGAGCACTTGGCTGTGTTGCTGGCTTTGTAGGCCTACGTTGCATGGCAGCCATAACTCATTGCATCTCAAACGCCATGGATTTTAAGGGCCACCATTATTGTATGGGCCCCTAAGGAGGAAACGTCACTGACAATTCACTCTAACGTGCCGTTGACTGTGAGCTAGGAAAAGAGAGATTTTAGACATACTAAAACGTGATTAAACATGGATGTTCTAGAAGCCACTCCCACTAGCCTGGGATGTCTTGGGACCTTCATCTTATTCTTTTCCTGGTAGGTTCCACTCAATGGATCTATTTTCTTTGCACAATCGGATTATTTCTTAGGTGACCTTTGCCACCTAAGGGGCTGGAAATAGTGACTTGCAGGGCTAGCTAGATATCTAAGAAGCCCTTGAGAAGGAAGCCTTCTTAGGTAAGACC
>NW_005335177.1:0-265 GCF_000412655.1 Myotis brandtii | reverse complement strand
GGTGCCGCTGAAATAAGAATTTTCAGAAGCCCCCACGAGAGGAGGGGATGTGGGAGAAGGCTGTATTTGTGTGAATTTACATTTCTCAGGTTCCAGAGTCCCCTGCCACTTAAGCCAGTCCTGGAAAAGGGGCAGCTGGGGTTCCAGCAGCCAGAAACAAGGCCAGTGCCCAGAGCTTCCACCCCGATTCAGCGGGGTGTGGTTCAGCATTCAGGCCAGATTCAAGTACATGAGTCCACGTGTGCAGCCCCACATGGCCCTGCGC
>NW_005335176.1:0-517 GCF_000412655.1 Myotis brandtii | reverse complement strand
TCATCAAATGTTTATAGAACCGGGCTCTGGGCTGATATCTCAAGGACTTGCCAGGCGATGCAAGAGAAAGAGAAAAGTAAATGACAATATCACATTGTTAGCGCTAACACAGAGGCATGAACAAAGCTGGAGGCCGGGAGGGCATTGCAGGCAGAGGAACGTCGCGTGCAATGGCCTGAAGGTGAGAAGGGGCCTGGTGTGCCTGAGGACAGTGTGGGAATACAGTAGGGAATGATGGGAAGCGAGTCTAGGGAGACCTTGAGGGGTGATGTGGGCCAAGTCCAGGGGTAGAGATGGCATCGGCCATGGAGACTCCCACCCAGGACAATGACATGGTCAGCTCTGCAGAGGCAGGGATGGGTTGGACGAGGGGAGATGGCGGCGGGAAGACCAGTTAGGAGCTCTTGGAATGAGCCAAGCACAAGATAGTAAGACCTGAGCTGCGGTACTGGCCAGGGTGGTGGAAAGGAGGCAGGCATGAGGGAAACGCCCTGAGTAGAATGCCCTGGAAATGAGG
>NW_005335175.1:0-213 GCF_000412655.1 Myotis brandtii | reverse complement strand
ACAACTTCAAATATTATTTTTAAAAATACACCACAAAAATAAAGAACTAAAGAAAGAAAGAGAGAATGTATGTGTGTGTTTGTGAGAGATAGAGATCTTTAAAGAAGAGCTAAATTGACAACAAATTTCTTCACAGTAAAAAATGGAAGCTCTGGGTCCTTAGTATAATATAATTAAGCTGAAGAGCATTATGCTAAGTGAAATAAGTCAGTC
>NW_005335174.1:0-210 GCF_000412655.1 Myotis brandtii | reverse complement strand
GGGTGCAGGTGAATGGGGTTCCTGGCTGGCAGGTCACGGACAGCAAGGTATTCAAGAGCAGATTCTGTGAGGAATGGGGTTGCCTCCTCCCTACTGTCAGGGTCTGGTTTGAAAGCCGGCCACGCCCCCTGTTGGGCCAGAACCAGAGTTCTACCACAAGTGGCCTCCTCCTCAGCAACCCAGGACTGAGTGCTGCTGGGCGCTCCTGGT
>NW_005335173.1:0-608 GCF_000412655.1 Myotis brandtii | reverse complement strand
CAGGTCAATGAGTTCAGACAATTCTAATACAATCTGGCAGATGGCTATAAATAAAAGGGATATGCAATTTAGTAGGCAAAATACCTCTGAAATGTATTATTTTTCATATTCATTTAAAGGATATTTGTAAAAGTAGTTTAAAAAATCAATAATATATCCATTTTATATGTCTTTAATTGGGGATTCTCCCTGTTCAAAATTAATATATTTTCCTCTTTTATTTTCAAACTAGAGGCCTGGTTCACAAAATTCATGCACAGGAGGGGAGTCCCTCTCCAACCCGGGACCCCACGGGGGATGTCTGACTGCCAGTTTAGGCCTGATCCCTGGATCTGGCCTAAACTGGCAGTTGGACATGCCTCTCGCAATCTGGGACTGCTGGCTCCTAACTACTTGCCTGCCTGCCTGCCTGATCGCCCCTCACTGCTTCCCTGCTGGCCTGATTGCCCCTAACCACTTACCTGCCTGCCTGATCACCCCTAACTGCCTCTGCCTTGGCCCCACACCTGGGACCCAGAATTCCCTCCTCCAGCTGGCCCCAGGCACCCAAAACCCAGGCCGGCTTCTCCTGGGCTGGCTGCAGCCACAGGGGACCATGGGTGGGTGGC
>NW_005335172.1:0-650 GCF_000412655.1 Myotis brandtii | reverse complement strand
ACATTACCTGCATTTAGCAGTAATGGTGTGAGCTTTCATTTTAACCTGTGCTGTTTCCATCCAGCACAACCCACCTGTCACAGAAATCGGTTCATGATTGCGTGATGGAAATACCATGTGGCGTGACTCTGATAGCTCTCGTGGGCTTATTAAATAATGAACATCCTGCTTTATGTCCATCGTGACTCTGCCTTCCAAAGCCCCGTCCCTCTATGGAAAGGGCTTCCTGGGAGAGGATTCCAACTCAGACTTGTTCCTTTGTATTTCTTCCACTCTTCAAATTCTGAAAATGTATACTAACGGGGCTCTTTTTCTAAAAAGCACGATCTAGACAGAGTTCAGATACAGCACTGCTATGATAGATTTTATGAACTTGTAAGTACTTTATAGATTCAAATGATGTTGAGTTATGCTTTATCCAGTATTGTGGTAAGAGTTCTAAAAGCCATAATTTAAAAAATTTACAAGTCAGGATTAGTCTTTCTGTCACATTGAAACATTATCTATAATTATAAAAGGGTAATGTGCTAATTAGACCAGACGTCTTCCGTACATCCTTCCTGACGAAGCCGGGGCCTGAGGGAAGCCATCCCCAGTCTTGAGTGCCTACAGGGGCTGAAGGGAAGCCAGCCCAGGTCCCAGGTGCTGGA
>NW_005335171.1:0-272 GCF_000412655.1 Myotis brandtii | reverse complement strand
CATCAGTGAAATGTAAATTAAAACCACAGTGAGTTATCACATCACACTTCTCAGAATCATTATCATCAATAAATGAACAAACAACAAATGTTGGTCAGGATGTGGAGAAAAGGAAACCCTCATGCACTGTTGTAGGGAATACCTATTGGTGCAGCCACTGTGGAAAACAGCATGGAGTTTCCTCAACAACTTAAAAATGGAACTGCCCTTTGGACCAGGAATCCCACCTCTGGGAATATACCTGAAGAAATCTGAAACACTGAATCAAAATA
>NW_005335170.1:0-224 GCF_000412655.1 Myotis brandtii | reverse complement strand
ACCTGGGACTCTTCAGTCCACAGGCCGACTCTCTAGCTACTGAGCCACACTGGTCAGGGCCTTTGCCCATTTCTTAATTAGATTGTTTGGGGGATTTTTGGTGTTAAGTAAGTTCCTTATAAATTTTGGATATTAAGTCCTAATCAGATATATCAGTGAATATATTCTCCCCTTCAGTGGGTCGTCATTTCATGTTGTTGATGGTTTCCTTTGCTGTGCAAAAC
>NW_005335169.1:0-1073 GCF_000412655.1 Myotis brandtii | reverse complement strand
CTCACGAGCTGCTCGCCTCATCTGCCGAGATCGTCTGCATCGTCATCAGGCTGAAACCTATAGTGGTGAGTGGGCTCCAGGTTGTGTCACGCCCAGGACAGCAACGGAGTTTCCAGTGACCTCGTTCACAAAGGAGCTGGGCCAAGTGTGGGATTGTAGGATGGCACAAAGCGGCTGCTCCCCTCATCCATCATCCAACATGCCCTGGCCGGCTCACCGCACAGAGGATGCTGTGTGATCCCATGTGCACCTTGGCTTTTGGGTCTTAGGCTGGAAGGAGGGGAGTTACAGTACAGGTGGTCGGGTGACTGGGCAATTACAGAGCAGAGCAGGTGGTGGGCGGCAGGTGACACCCCCCAATGAATGTCCATGGATGGTCTTCCCCTCTGAGCTTTTCCCTACACTTTAATGGTAGCAGAGGACGGGCCAGGACAATTCTCTCCCCCCCCCCCTCCCTACTTCCCCTTTGCTAACAGGACTCCGAGGAAGGGCCGGGAAGTGACACTGGAATGAGGACCTCAGTGAGGAGTGTGGCCCAGGGAGCCCTTGCTGCCACAAGAGCGTGGTTTCGGGGAACCTTCAAGCAGCGCATATTCTGCAATTCAAATGACTCTTCTGTCAGGTTCACCTACAGCGAGGAGATCCAGGTGAGCTGGCGACCATGCATTGCCCACGAAACGTGTCTGCACAGGGATGCGATACCTCAGGCTGTATCCTGAGCACCAGGACCTCAGCGGGGTGCCCCATCCTGTGCCTGGGCCTCAGGCCTCGGGTTCCTGCCCTCCCCAGTGGGATCTGAAAGGCCAGGCGCTGGTCACATGCCTACCGGGAGCCCTGGCAGCAGGCAGACCTTGCCAGGGAGGTGCTCTGGGCGGGGGGACTTGTGGGGAGCACTTGGGGTCTGATTTAGTACTAAGGTTATAAATGAGGTTTGTGATGCCAAACTTGGAAAGAAAAGATGAAAGCAGGAACTACCAGTACTTGAAAGGGAAGCTGGGCAGAATGGCATCTGAATGTGAGAGAGACATGAGCCCCCAAAAAGGTGGGCAGTGGGAGGTAGGAGGTGGGAGGTG
>NW_005335168.1:0-1609 GCF_000412655.1 Myotis brandtii | reverse complement strand
CCAATTCAACACCTACTTGTGTTCAGACACTGTTAGATCCTGCGGATAAAAAATAAATTAAACTGGTGCCTGCCCCAGGAGAGCTCACAGTCTAGTAAGCAGGCAGATCAAGTGCTACAATAGGGGCATGAATGGTGTGCCCAGCGAGAGGCGGCCCAACTCTGAGGGCAAAGAGAGCGTTCTGGGTGTGGCTAGGGAAAGCCTGCCAAGCAGTGGTGCCCAAGGTCAGTTCTGAAGAATTAACTGGAGCTACACGGTGGCGAGGGGGATTCCTGACAGGCGATATGGCCGTGTGCAAAGTCACGGAGACACACGGAGGAATGGGAAACCGTTTGCGAAGGCTGGACGTGAGGGCACAATCCCCGCACGTGAAGAAGACAGGGCAGGAAGGCGGGCGAGGGCCAGCTTACAAACCACCCTGGGAAGGAGTTAGTTCAGTCCTTATCCTGAGTGATAAGAAACATTACGTGATGTTAAGCAGAATAAGGATATAGTTACGTCTGCAGCCTAGAGACAGCACTGCCAAGTGGAACTGCCCGTGTTTTATAATCTTTGTTCAGTGTGGTAGCCGTGAACCACAGGTGGCTGTTGAACACTAACTGCTTTCACAGGGAGTCCCTCCGGTCAAGGCGGCTTCATTCACTGAGCGTCTATTTCTCATTTACATAGCAGCCCCGTGCAGGTGTGTGTGGAGCAGCCTCCCATATGGGCCGGCCCCAGGCCCCTCCTGGCTTGTGGATTCCCTCCATCTCCTTGGCCTCAGAGCCCTTATCTCCAGGCAGGAGAAGAGATAGAACAGGAAGGATCACACAGAAGGCTTTTAATGGCTACTATTCCTCCCTTTTCATTGGCTCAAAATCAGTCATATGACCCCACGGGGATGCAAGTGGGGTGGACAGCGTATTCCTCGGGCAGCACCACTTCCTGGAACAGCTGTGCACTATGCATGGGGGCGCCAGTCCTTGGTAGGCAGCAGGTCATTGCCGCCACATCCCAGCAGGTTATGTTGATGGTCCCCGTGGGTCTTTGGTCTTTTCCTCGCCATTGTTTCCATACCATCGACTGGGCCCCTCTCTTATCTCCTCCCACATCCTCAGGGTATGTCTATGGTTTGCTCCTATTTTCCAGCTGTTTTACAGAGCCTGGCTGTCTAACCGGCCACACTCAGAATCTCTTTGGAATTTCGTTCTATGGAAAAGCACTCTGCATGAGTTAGGGAAATAACTGGTAAGTGGGTGAGGTACAGGGTTACGGAGGGCCTAGTCACAGAGTGCATACCTAGGCCCTCTGTAGCTCCAGTGTGGAAGTGTACAGACATGAGCAAGTTGGATCCACCTGGCCTTAAGAGGAAAATATTGAATTTAGCATCCCCACTTATTCTGTAAACTGCTCAGCATTGAGGGGGCTGTTAAAGAGGGTAAGTGGTGAGAGGTTTCAGTGATTATCTCTTTTTTTAAAATGTTTTCCTCACATTCTTTCTTTTATAATTCTTTATTGTTGAAAGTATTATATATGTCCCCCCTCCTCCCCATTATATCTTTACAATTATTATACATATGTTCTAGGGCTCAGGTGAAATGAGTTCAATCCAGATTTTGACCAAGAACTA
>NW_005335167.1:0-594 GCF_000412655.1 Myotis brandtii | reverse complement strand
CCTTTTCCATGGACCCCAATTCTAAAAAATCCCTAAGTCTGCCTATCTTCCCCCCAAATTCCTGCTTCAATATGAAACAGAGACTCTGGACACTGGCCTTTGTTTTGGCCTTGATGAAGACAAGGTTGGACTTTTTCCATGAAAAGATGGAAGGAGATCAAACATTGGGATACCCAAGAGGGAAATTCCTTTGATTTCACATCACAAGTAAGTTGTCTTGCTACATCACAACTGAATCAATACCCCCTCCCCTGGGAACTGACCTGTAAGTCACTTCACAATGGACATTCCACTTGTCTAGACCACATTCCACTTGCTAAAACCATTATCTCTCCCTTCCAGGCTTTTCAGAATCCGGACCTACATAGAGAAAATTCTCTGCCCAGAAAAAAGCACTCCAAAAGTCCTTTAAAAAACGCTGATTCCTGTCACTGGGGGCTGGAGCCATCCAAGCTCAACCACCTGGTGTGCTGATGATCAAATAAACTCATAATCCCTCACCATTCTGACCTCATGCGTTCCTCCTTTGGCAACCTAACAATCACCATCTCCCAGGTGTAGATCTGTGAAATGCTTTTCCCATGATCCCATGGA
>NW_005335166.1:0-261 GCF_000412655.1 Myotis brandtii | reverse complement strand
GAAACACTAATGAGGGCGAATACTGGGGAGCACACCTCGAACAATCAGAGTCCCAAAAGCATAAGAGGAACCAAGTGTACAAGAGCTTCTTTGCTCAGAGAATTAACTATCCCAAATGTCCTCCTTCTTGCAGTGATCTGTTCCCAGGTGTGACTGACAGACAAGTACCTTCCTGGGTACTTTACTGGGCATGCATCCATATATCCTTCTCCCTGTCCAGTCCTTTCCCCCTGCAATCTGTGGGGAACAGATCGGTGGCTC
>NW_005335165.1:0-274 GCF_000412655.1 Myotis brandtii | reverse complement strand
GAGAGATGCCGAGTGTGGTCCCCGGGAAGGAGCCTGGCGGGGTGCGCTCACTGCTGGGTCCGCACTGTCTCCACAATGGCTGCTGCAAAACGAATGCCAAATGCTACTTTCTCTTCTGCCTCTTCTCTTCCTTTCTTTTTTTTTGTAAAGCAAAAGCCTCTTGATATTTCTTTCAGTTAGCAAAGCAGGTTACTAATGTGGACCTTTTGCAAAAGCGAAGTGGCCTACAGTGAACTTCCAAAAAGTAGGGGGGCGCTGGTATGTGCTCTATGAC
>NW_005335164.1:0-1591 GCF_000412655.1 Myotis brandtii | reverse complement strand
AAACAGCCCAAGTATAGATGAATGGATAAAAAACTGTAGTACATTTACATGGTGGAATACTATGCAGCTCTAAAAAAGAAGGATCTATTACCCTTTGAAACAGCATGGAGAGACCTGGAGAGTATTACGCTAAGTAAAAAAAGCTAGTCAGAGAAAGACAAATATCACTTGATCTCACTTATATGTGGGATCTAATGAACACAGTAAACGGACAAATAAAATAGAACCAGAGGCATGAAAACATGGAACAGACTGACGAATCTCAGAGGGAAGAGGGGTGGGGGGTCAGGAGGAGATTAACCATAGAACTTATGTGCATATATGCATTGCCCATGAACACAGACAATAGGGTGGTAAAAGGCCTGGGGCGGGGCAGGAACCAGGTGGTGGGAGATAAAGGGGAGAAAAAAAGCGGGGGGACATCTGTAATACTCTCAACAATAAAATTTTTGTTTTTAAAAAGCAGTATAAGCCCTGATTTATGTATTGAGGAAACCAGAGAAGGCATGGGTTATTGGATGCTGGTGTAGGGTCAGAGAACGTCTCCTGGTCAGGGGAGTTGGAGGCGCTGTGGAATTTGAAGGGAATGTTTCAGTATGGATACAATTTTGAAAAGGGAGTAGGGAGAAGAGCCTGATTTAGTAACTTAGGTATGTTTGGAAGGCAGAGTGGAGACCAGCCTGCTCTAGAGTTGAGTTTGGATTTGAGAGAAGAAGGGATGGTACAGGTGAATTATAAATGCCAGGCTTTTAGTCTGTCTTAATTTAATCTCTGTGATCACCTCAGTTTCTTTTTCTTTTCTAACTTCTTGCCTGTCCTTTTTGAGATTAAATAAACAAATTAATTATACAAAATGTTTGAGGTATAACACTGTTTGGTTCAAGAATATGTTAACAGATTTCGTTTGGGCTCTGATACCTTTGCTGATAAAGTCTGTCATCAATCATGGCCTTTCTGGCTGTGCCAGCACATTGGGCTGACATGTTTAAAAAACAGCCCACTATGATTTTAAATTCCTTTTCAGCATAGTAATTGATGGTCTTTGGCCCATAAACCTGTGCAATAGGGATTGCTTTTTTCTGCATAGATTACTGGCAACTGGTAGTACTCTTTTTAGGAGAGGATCTAAGGATCTGAAAATAAGGGGTCTTCTTTTTCTACCCAGTCACCTAACCTAACTGGCCTGTTGACATCTTCTTGAAATTTATCCTCCGATCTTTATATTGTACTTCAAAGAGGCTCGTGAACTTGGAGAGTTCAAGTGTACTCCTCTTAGAGTATTTGCAAATGTTAAAATACAAATCAGTGGCTCTTGTAGTGTTTTTGTTTGTTTTAATTTTTGTTTTGTCTAAGCCTTTTCTCTGTAAGCCAAACTTTCACATTATTCTTTGATCCCTCTTATTTTCTCTCTCCTTTGCTCTGCCTAAGAAACTGTAAGCACATTAAAGTTGCATTGTTTATATTTCTGTAGTAGTATATGAAATGGTTGTTTATAGACTACGTAATAACTGTCCAGAAAAGTTTAGGAGAAGAGATTTATATAGCTAAAAAGGTAGGGAATCCTATCTAATAATAGACAAACATGGTAATT
>NW_005335163.1:0-292 GCF_000412655.1 Myotis brandtii | reverse complement strand
CCCACTCCCTAAGCTGGCAGTAGGACATCCTTAGCGCCGCTTTGCAGGCAGGAAAGGCTCCTGCCACTGCCACTGTGCTTGCCAGCTGTGAGCCTGGCTCAGGGCTTCAGGCTGTGACGCTCCTCCTGTAGGAGCGCACTGACCACCAGGGGCAGCTCCTGCTTGAGTGTCTGCCCCCTGGTGGTCAGTGTGTGTCATAGCGATGGATAGGTCTGCTGTTTGGTCAATTTGCGTTTTAGCCTTTTATTATATAGAATTTTAAAGATGGAGAAAGGGAGGCAGAAAGAGATTA
>NW_005335162.1:0-276 GCF_000412655.1 Myotis brandtii | reverse complement strand
CAGCGGCTTCATACCAGAAGCAGGTAGAGCCGTGGACAGGGCAGACCTAACTGTGTTTGCTACGACCTTGCTCACTGAGCTGGGGCCCCATCGAGGCAGGCACTCGTGTCTGTGCATCGTGGGTAGAGCGGCTGTGGACCACAGAGAGAGAGGCCCAGGCCAGGTTAACTGTATTGATAACAGCTAAAAATTATTAAGTGCTTTCTATGAGCCAGACTGTGAATTAATTATATCATTTAGGCCTTGACATTGTATCCCCGGCAATGAAGTGACCTG
>NW_005335161.1:0-226 GCF_000412655.1 Myotis brandtii | reverse complement strand
ATCGAGACCCCAGGGGAGCCCTTCAGTCTGGTCTGCAAAAGCCGCACCCTCTGGGTTTGTGCGATTGATCCTTCTTGCCTCAAGTTGTGTTTTTTTTGAAATGCTCATCCGGGATATGTTTATTAATTTTAGAGAGAGGGGAAGGGATGGGGAGAGAGAGAGAGAAACATCCATGTGGGAGAGAAACATAGAAACATTGATCGGTTGCCTCCCACATGCACCCCAA
>NW_005335160.1:0-596 GCF_000412655.1 Myotis brandtii | reverse complement strand
TACAATTTCATTAATACTCAAGGGCTGATAAGATTTACATAAATTCAGTTTACTAAAATATGACAATAAATTCTCAATTATGCTCATCAACGAAGGCCACAAATTATTTAAAGTCACACATATTTGCTCTACAAACGTATGAAGTAATTCAGGGTAATTCTCACTTTCTAATGGTATCGCCCCTGGAAAACGCTGAGGTTCCGTTGGATATCCAGAGTCTACACCTCTAAGTGGGAGGCACAGGAGTCCGGAGGGAGTAAACACATCCAGAAGCATCCTGAGTTGCAGGGGTGGTCAATTTGGGATTTCAAAATCAAACTATAGACAGGCCACAAAATGGATACCATACATATTTAATAACAATCTGATTCATGCATTTCCCCAACAGGAAATTATAGGATGCATTCTACCCCAAGCCGCAAGAATTACTTAAAATGCTTTACACAGAATCAGCAAAACTCTGGCGTAAATGTTACATGGATTCCTTCTACATCACATCCTCAAGAATACTAAGAAAGGGAGGGAGGAAGGGAGGGAGGGAGAGGAGAAGGATGGACAAAGGGAGGGAAGGAGGGAAGGAGGGAAGGAGGGAAGGA
>NW_005335159.1:0-268 GCF_000412655.1 Myotis brandtii | reverse complement strand
AGTTTAAGTGTTCTACCTTCCCCACTCATCCATTAACTAGCCCTCCTAGTACAGATAAAGATTAATTAGAAGTTCCTTTTCATAACTTTTTCTTTAATTTGGTGTCAACATTGACTGTCAGATAGCTCTTGCATCTTTGCTTTGGCTGCCAACTATGACTTTAACTTAAGAGATCATTTTTATGCCTGCTTCTTTTCATACTTTTTGTCTGAATAATGCTCCACTCATTTCATCATACACAGACATTTTACACTATTGAGTATCTTTG
>NW_005335158.1:0-237 GCF_000412655.1 Myotis brandtii | reverse complement strand
TCTTGGGTTGGGGCTTGGAAGGATAATTAGGATTTCAATGCCTAAAGGATAGTTACAATGTGAGCAAAGAAGTGGAATGATTATGTTATGTTTATGATACAATAAGGATCAGAGCTAAACTAAGGGATTATTTTAGAGTAGTTGAAAATAATGTTGGAAAACTGTCAAGTGAAAAAATGGAATGCAGGAAGGTAGCTGATCAATGATTCTTTCTCATCATCGGTGTTTCTATCTTTC
>NW_005335157.1:0-354 GCF_000412655.1 Myotis brandtii | reverse complement strand
ATATCATTAGCGTATTATGCTTTGATTGGTTGAATGGACAAACGGATGAATGGACACTTACTGGTAGCATATTAGACTTTTATTATATAGGATATACATACATTTACATATGTATGCATGTATTATATATGCATATACATGCATAAGCATATATATATATACACACATAATATACTAGAGGCGCAGTACACGAAATTCATGCCCTGGGAGTGGTTTCCCTCATCCTGGCCTGCACCCTCTCCAATCTGGGACCTCTTGGAGGATGTCCAACTGCCGGTTTAGGCCTGATCCCTGGAATCAGGCCTAAACCGGCTGTAGGACATCCCTCTCACAATCTGGGACCGCTGGCTTCTA
>NW_005335156.1:0-221 GCF_000412655.1 Myotis brandtii | reverse complement strand
AAATTAACACCCAGAAGTCTATGGCTTTTCTATACACTAATAATGAACTCACAGAAAGAGAAATTAAAGTAGCAATCCCATTTACCATTGCAGCAGAAAAATTAAGATACCTAGGAATAAACTTAACCAAGGAGTCAAAGGACCTGTACTCAGAAAATTTCAGGATGCTTTTTAGAGCATCCTGAAAGATAGAGGAAGACATGAACAAATGGAAGAATATA
>NW_005335155.1:0-234 GCF_000412655.1 Myotis brandtii | reverse complement strand
CTTTGTAGCCCCCACGGCACTTGGTATAAAGGGGGAGATCGGTGAAGGAGGGGCGGGCAGATTCTCATATGGACATCCCATGGCTTTTTATTGTACTGTGTGTTTCCTTTCTATTTGACGAAGGTATTTGTTGAATGGCTGCCTGCCCCGGTGGGATGGAAACGCTGGGAGGAAAGGCACCAGCTTGATTTTGGTTTGTTTCCCCAGCACATAGCCTCTACTTGGCACATTCTA
>NW_005335154.1:0-758 GCF_000412655.1 Myotis brandtii | reverse complement strand
AAAGGGCCAGAAGGTTGAGAACCACTGGCTTAGGGCTACTGTGAAGATCAGATAGGGTTAACGTAGGCAAAGCACTTACAAAACGACACGTGGTTAAACACTCAGTAATTATTGAAAATGACAAGTGTCATTCGCATTTTTTGGAGGCAGTTTTATGTTAGGAAACAGAGCCAGAGGCCAAGTGCCCCTGCCCCTGGTTTATTGAGGGGGGAGAGTTAATCCCCATGTGGCAGGAGAGAGAGGAGGAGGGAAGGGGGCAGAAGAGGAAGGGGAGCAAGCCCCATTGCAGGGCTTCCTGGTCCCTGATGAAAGCACAGCTTGTGTCTCCATCACAAGAGCTTTCTCCAGAGGCACCGTATGGAATGACTGCCCCTGAGAACAGCCCAGAGTGGGTGTGGGCGGGCGAGGAGGAGGGGCAGGCCATGGATCTGTGGGCTCCTCCTAGCACCTGTCTCTGATCTTCAAACCTCACTCCGTGGGCACCGAGTTCTGGAGGCTCTGGGTCGAACTCGCCAGCCCCCCTTGGCGGCTGCAGGCAAGTCAGTGTCTGCATGAGGTCAGGCCAGAGCGGCTGCTGGAGCTTCGAGGCTCCTGCCCTGGGAGTGAATGGGAGCATCTCACCAAAGCCATCCCTTGGCCCTGCGCTTAGGACACAGGAGATGGTGGTCACGGTCGTCCACGGACCACATCATGGAGGCCTGGGGGATGCGTGGGGCAGAGCGCATCTGCAGGGACACATGAACTAGGCCCAATACACT
>NW_005335153.1:0-273 GCF_000412655.1 Myotis brandtii | reverse complement strand
GCCTCCTCCCAGGCCAGCATGAGCCCCCAAGGGCCCTCGGGTGGGGAGTCCATGGGAACCCCAGCAGCTGAAGAGCCCCCATCGCCTCTGCGCGCTTCGCGGTGGGCAGACGCCCTTAAGGACACCCCTTCATCTTCTAGAAGCACACACCCCCCTTAGTGGAGCCGCCCCCCCAGTGGAGCCGCCCCCCAGGGGAGCCCCCGCGCACCTTGACGGAGTAGGCGAGCGCCAGGAAGCCCAGGCAGCACAGGTTCAGGTAGAGGGAGCTGAACA
>NW_005335152.1:0-249 GCF_000412655.1 Myotis brandtii | reverse complement strand
GTGGCTCATTCCATCAATTTATTTATATTTCTGTTCACATCTAGTCACTTTATCTGAGAGCCTTCCTTGACAGTCATATAACATGACACCTCTTATTTTCCCTTTATTTATTTGCCACTACTTTTATTTTTTTCATAACACTTAACCCCACCTGGAATATTATTGATGATATTATATCAATAATATCTATTGTTGATCTTCCACCATTATATTAAAATATTATTGAGGACAGATATACCTATTTTTTTC
>NW_005335151.1:0-618 GCF_000412655.1 Myotis brandtii | reverse complement strand
GGGGCCCAGCCCAAGTTAAACACCCACTTCACAGGGGCTTTGTGTGGGGTCGGAGGAGATAAGGCTTGAAAGCCCCTCATAGGTGTCTGGCACTTGGCAAGGTCCCCGTCGTTTGTAATCACGATTCTTATAACCTACCGCTATGTAACAGAAAGTCACGCTTAGATGTGACCGACAGCCGGGTGTTGAAAGCCTTGGTTCCAAGTCTGGAATTGGAGGCAGTCACCCCAGAAAAGGCCCTCGGAGGTCACTTACCCCAATTTTTTTTTTTGGCCAATGAGGAAACTGAGGCCCAGGGAGGCGAAGCCGTGCTCTCAGACCCACAGCACGTCAGGGACAGAGCTGGAAGCCACGTCACATTTTCCCACACTCATGCGTTATCTGGCTTCTTCAGATCCCTTTCCCTGCTCGCTGATGAAGTGTTATTAACTTCAGAGGGGCCAGGACCCTGAGAAGTGAGGCCAGAGCACGCTCCACTTCCACGTGCCTTTCCTGAGCACCTACTGTGTGCTGGGCACCTGCTAGGCACCAGGAAAAGATTCTCACATGTAGTTCCCAACCCCTGGTTGTTACAGGGAATTTTGCTGTTTTCAAAGTGTGTGTGTGTGTGTGTGTGTG
>NW_005335150.1:0-1678 GCF_000412655.1 Myotis brandtii | reverse complement strand
AAGATGACGGTGCAGGGAGCTCCAGGATTCTAGTCTTTCACAGTTATTGATCCCAGAGTAAAACCTGGTGTCTCTTCCCAAGATCTAGCCCCAGAGATTCCTTTGATCGGCTCGGCTTGGGTCATGTGTTCATTCCGGAACCAATCATTGAGCCTGGGGGACGGAGAGCTCTGATAGGCTGAACCTTGATCATAAGCCAACTGGCTGTGGGGGGCGTTGGCAGGAAAAGTATGCCCAGCACTTTAAAACTGCCTCGCTTTGTGAAAGTATTCCATAATTTAGAATCGTCGCCATTTCAGAATTCCTCTCACTCTGCGTGGCTTAATGAGGTTTTTAAAGGACCGATAAGGTATCAAGAGCACTTCATGTTATAATAGCAAATACTCAGGTGACAATACCAAGGGCTAGGTAGTGTTTTACATGTCAATTCACTTATTCTTTCCAAGAACCTTATGAAGTAGGTACTATTCTTATTTATTTGTTTATTTTTGCAGATGAGGAAACGAAGGCACAGAGAGGTTGAGTAACTTGTTCAGTGTCACAGAGCCAGTGAGTGCAGAGGCAAGCTGCAAAGCCAGGCAGTACAGTTGTCTGAGGGCCTGATTGCTATGTACAGTCCCTTGAGGACCTTACAATCTTATTATCATAAAATTTCTTTGAGATAGCAACCAGCGTCCCTCTCCCCCCATTTTATTTGGCAAAAATGAAGGTGGGGAATTTAGTTGGCTGTGGTCATACAACCCAGTAATGGTACAACCAGGGTGAGGCCGTTGGTCTTTGAACTCTGAAATCCAGGGCCCTTTCGGCTCTACCAGCCCTCTCCTGCCTCCTGCTGGTCTTTCTGGAAATAGTCAGTGTTCTTTGTGAAGAAATCAGCATTTACCACTCGCCACGACCCTGGCTGTGAGCTCCTGTCTTGGCATCTCGAGCACCTGCCCCTGTATCCGGTACTGGTGGGCACTTTTTCCATCTATGCTTTTTTTTTTGTAACACCAGAAAGCTTTCCTTATGTGTACAGCCCAATCCAGCTCTATTTCTTCAGTTCAGACCAGCAGGAGACTGCACTGCACACTGGGACCACTGACGCCCGCAAGCATCGTGGATGAGCCTCTGCCAGCTTGCTGCTGGTCAGCACGGCTCAGGGATGCCCGGCTCAAGGTCAGCATGGCTCAAGTGCGGACTGAGGACCACCAGTACCAGCATCTCCTGGGAGGGCCTTAGAAAGGGGGCGTCTCAGGCCCCACCCCTGATCTGCTAGGTGAGAATCTGCATTCCAACCAGCTGCCTCCTTGTCTACCCGACTCTTCCATCCTGGAGGAGGAGAAAGTAGCCACTAGGTGGGGGTGTTGCCCGGGCCAAGGCCCACATGGAACTGAGGGATCCCCAGGAGCAGAGGAGCGGCTCAGCCAGCCAGGCTCTGAGCTGCAAATGGAACACGTGTTTTGAACATCAAACAGGGTCCCTGCTGTCTGCACCCACGTGGTCTCTGACTCCCAGCAGCTGTGGGATGTTTCCAAAAAGTCAAACTAGCCCTAAGGACAGAGATTTCCCCACCGAGAAGGTTCAAAGAAGGTGCCCCAGGCCCTGCGGCCTGAAAGTCGGCTATGGAGCTTGTAGTTGAGGAGACAGAGGGTCTAGGTAGCCCAGAGGGAAGCGGCTGACTTGGAATCTCATCGAG
>NW_005335149.1:0-908 GCF_000412655.1 Myotis brandtii | reverse complement strand
GCCCCTTCCCTGAATCAGATGCTCGTGCAAGCCCTGCACACTGAGCAATGCAAAGAGAGGCCGTAGACACGTGCTTGGGAAGAACTCAGCAAGCTGCCTCTGCCTCTGCCAGGCGGGCGGGGAGGGGGGATCCTCCTCCGAGACACCAGCTGCATGCTGGGAGTCCTCCTCCTCCCAGACATTTCGCTCAGATTCCTAGAGAATATTTTGGGGGCTTTAGCTTGGGAACAAACATACCCACTGCTTTCCCATAGGGTAGTGGGGGTTATGGAAAAGGGAAGGAAGGACACACACAGTTTGCCAATTCCTTGCCCCATATTCTGATCCTCCTCATTCTTTATCTACCAGTCCTGGGTGTGATTTCATCTTGAAACAGGGCCCCCACCTCTCATGCATGGCTTGTTACTTTCCAGTGATGGGTGATCTTTCCCATGGTACCTCAGTGTACCAGCTACTCTTTATGTAGATGTGGCTGGTGGGCTTCAGCTTTTGGGTGTGATGCGGAGTGAATGGACTTTGGAGTCACACTGACCATGGTCCTTTCCCGGTTCTCTCAGTTACTGTTTTTGTAGTTGTTGTTTGTTTCTCGGTAAGTTGCTTGCTCCCTCTGAGCCCTTATCCTTGTCTCCAGTCAGGTGAGATTGCATATCTGTGAGTTGTTGGAAGAGCTGAGGTCATGCTTATCAGGTGCCTGTCACTGCACCTGCCACATTGGAAACCTATTGGTCCTCCCTTTTACCTCCCCCCTCGCCTTTCTCTTTCGTTTGCTGCCCTTGACTCTCTTCCCTTCAGCTCCTAATTCCTATCATCTTTCTGCAGGGCTTTCATTTCCTTCCTCACAGAGTCAAGATGAGGCTCCAGTACTACTGTTCTGTAAACTCTAAAACACTCCCCAAATACAATAAAAA
>NW_005335148.1:0-711 GCF_000412655.1 Myotis brandtii | reverse complement strand
TTTTTAAAAATGAAAAGACAACCTGCTGAATGGGGGAATATATTCGCCAATAATACATCTGGTAAGGGGCTAATTTTCAAAATTTACAAAGAACTTATATGTTTTCAACACCAAGAAAATAAGCAATTTGATTAAAAAATGGACAAAGGACCTGAATAAACACTTCTCCAAAGGGGACATAGAGGTGTCCTATTGCTCTTTAAATTTCAACAATTTCACACATGAAGATGGTATTTTATTATTGGTGGTGGTTTTTTTTCTCTCTCTGATAATCATGCTTTTTAAGTGGCTTCCATTTACAACACATAAAAGTCTGAGCCATTTGGAATATTCAATCTGAAGCTTCCTTACTTGAAATGAAATGGTTACTGAGAATCTTTTCTAGTAGTATAAAAAAGTGTATTGACCATTATGGTGGGTAACTGTGTCTGGAAATCTGGGCCAAAACCATGTCAATTTTGGCTTATATTCCAGAACTCTGTGGCCTTGCCTTTTTATTTAGTTTATGTGCAGGAGAGAACTAAACTACCTTCTAAATGCTATTCTGGCCGTAGGCTGAGCCCTACTAAATCACTTCCATGTGGAATCAACCCTGTACCTCCCATCAGCCTTTCTTTCCTGTGAGTGTCAACCTAATGGCAACCTTTACCCCAGTGGCTCAAGTGCTTCCTCAAAGCAGCTGAATCCACTTTGCAGCTTTTCCAAAACTTG
>NW_005335147.1:0-367 GCF_000412655.1 Myotis brandtii | reverse complement strand
TATAATTTCTCCTTTAATCACTACTCACCCCCTTCCCGCTGGGATTCCTCAGTCTGTGCCATGCTTCCATATTTCTGGATCTATTTTGTGAGTCAATTTACTTTGTTCATTAGATTCCACATATAAGGGAGATCATGTGATACTTGTCTTTCTCTGACTTATTTATTTCGCTTTGCATAATACTCTTCAAGTTTCTCAATGCAGTCTCAAAGGGTAAGAGATTCTTAATTTTTACAGCGGCATAATATTCCATTGTGTTAATGTTCCACTGATTTTTTTTTTGCAGGACTTATTTTTTATTGTTCCAAGTTCTTTTCTTTTTTTTTTTACTTTGTTTTTTTTAATTTTTTTATTGCTTAAAGTATTA
>NW_005335146.1:0-430 GCF_000412655.1 Myotis brandtii | reverse complement strand
CATGCCTGTATTCCCCGGGAATTCCAGCTTCCCCGAATGTTAACACCCCCCATGTAGCCATGGTACAATGATAGGAACCAGCAAGCAGACACTATTAACTCATCTACAGACCTTATTGGAAAAAAAAAAAGACAGGCCGCAGTTGGCCAATTCCTGGATGAGACTATATTGTCTAATATTTGGTGGCTGTCTGAGGAGGGGAATGTGTTTGCTGATGCTCACTTTCTTTTGAATAGGAAATGCAAACATGGGGCTAGAAATTATACATCGAGGAATCTTCCTCTCACGCATCTGTGCCCACCCCATTCCCATGCTCGCCCTGCTTTCTCTCGTAGGCAGCCATTTTAATGAACTTCTTGTGTGTCCTTTAAGGTATATGGCTATAGCAACACATATGTGTTCACACTTCCACCCTTTCCTACATAAATTC
>NW_005335145.1:0-231 GCF_000412655.1 Myotis brandtii | reverse complement strand
CCGGGCCTCTAGTATATAATAAAACCCTAATATACAAATCAACCAAACAGCAGAACAACTGTCGCTATGATGTGCACTGACCATCAGAGGGCAGACGCTCAATGCAGGAGCTTCCCCCTGGTGGTCAGTGTGCTCCCAAAGGGGGCGCACCGCTCAACCAAAAGCCGGGCTCAAAGCTGGCGAGTGCAGTGGCAGGAGAGGGCCTAAGCCGGCAGGTGGACATCCCCCAAG
>NW_005335144.1:0-207 GCF_000412655.1 Myotis brandtii | reverse complement strand
CTGGTTCTTTGAAAGGATAAACAAGATTGATGACCTTTAGCCAGGCTCACCAAAAAACAAAGAGAGGACCCAAATAAACAAAATCAGAAATGAAAGAGGTGAAGTAACAACTGACCTTACTGATATAGAAAAGGATTGTCAAAAAATACTGCGAACAACTCTACTCCAATAAACTGGACAACCTCGACGAAATGGACACATTCCTAG
>NW_005335143.1:0-249 GCF_000412655.1 Myotis brandtii | reverse complement strand
CTGGCAGCCTGGTCACCCCTAACTGCCCTTCCTTGCCAGCCTAGTCACCCCTAATTGCCCTCCCCTGCAGGCCTGGTCACCCTCAACTGCCCTCACCTGCAGGCCTGGTCACTGCCAACTGCCCTCCCCTGCAGGCCTGGGTCTCCCCAAACTGCCCTCCCCTGCAGGCCTGATCACCCCCAACTGCCCTTTCTTGTAGGCCTGGTCCCTCCCAACCGCCCTCCCCTGCTGGCCATCTTGTGTCCACAT
>NW_005335142.1:0-765 GCF_000412655.1 Myotis brandtii | reverse complement strand
CACACACTGTCCTGGTATGGTTATATTTGTGACTGCATTTAACCTACAGAACAATTTGGGAAGAATTGACATTTTAAGAATATTGTCTTCCCATTCATAAAAATGATACATATCTTTATTTGCTGATGTCTTTTTAAACTTCTCTAAATAATTAGTAGTTTCAGTGTTGAGGTCTTACATGTCTTTTAAAATTTATTCCTAAGTATTTTAACTTTTTTAGATGCTATTGTAAATGCACTTCTTTTCTTTAAAAAACAACAATACACAACTAAGCTGTTCTTCGCACCCAATAAGATGTTCAGAACTTAAATGTATTACTCATTTTGAATGTGTATCAATACACAAGACATTTCCATTACCTTGGAAACAGGGACTCCCTCCTCTCATTGGCAACCACTAATTTGAATTTTATCAACACATGACAGTTTTCCCTATTATAGACATTCATATAAAGGGAGTCACACAGTGACACTTGGCCTCTTTCACTCAGCATAACATTATTGAGATAATTAGATCATTCCATTTTATTGCTGAATACATTCAATGTGAGAATATAACAGGTCATTATCTGCTCTCCTGTTGGTGAACATTTTGGTTGTTTTCAGTTTTAGGCTACAATAAATAAACTGCTACAAACATTTTTGATGAAAGGTTTTGTGAACGTTTTTGCTTCTCTTAGATAAGTACTTGGGAGTAAAATTGCTGAGTCATAGGTGTATGCATATCTAATTTTACCAGAAACTGCCAAACAGTTTTTATATATAT
>NW_005335141.1:0-1076 GCF_000412655.1 Myotis brandtii | reverse complement strand
CTTGAGTCCGCAGGCTGATGCTCTGTCCACCTCCAAATGGTTAGTACAGGAGCCATTTTTTTAATACTCTGGTTAATTTAGAAGATACCCACACCCCCCTGAGAAAGGAACATTATTTCAGTTTAACACTTATTCAGGTTCACTATATGTAGATGGCTGTGGGTTTTGTTCCTTGGGGAACCCACACATTTTTCTTTGTAGGGTTTTTCAATTTTAATGCAAACTTGTCAACCAAAGAAGAGAGAAATTCCTGGGAAAAACTCTTGGAGGCCATCATGCTGCCCGAACTGGAGGTAAGTGAAGAGGGGCAACAGGTTTGGGGGGAGGGCTTCCTGGGAAGTCACTGGGGTTCAGCCTATGTGCCTTAGCAAAGGTGTCCAGAGCCCTCGGCCAATCTCAGATCCAGCTGTGCCAGCCCAGGTCACCCCTGCCTGCCATCCGACCTCTCCCTCCCTCGCCTGTGGGTGCATCAGGGGGAGGAACAGCTGGAGCCCAGAAGGTATGGGGCATAGTTTTCTCTCCATTTCATTTCACAGCAGATTGTAAAAGCAAGAGGCAGAGACATAAACGACCACATATAGACCCACCCCCAGTGTGTACTAATGACCATAGGTCAACTACTCCTCAGTCAGACAAGGATGCTCCTCAGAGTAACAAAGCCCATCAGGAAATAAGCATCAGCGAGTAACAGGGTGGGAGGAAGATGTAGGCCTGAGTCTCATGCCATCTGGGCAGACAAAACCATACAGAATTAGGATGAAAGTTAACCAACATGGATATTTGATTATGTGTCAAATGAGCAGGTTGGCCTAGACGGTTTGGCTCAGTGGTTAGAGTGTCAGCCCTTGGACTGAAGGGTCCCAGGTTCAGTTCCCATTAAGGGCACGTACCTCAGTTGTAGTCTTGGTCACCAGTGCTGGTCAGGGCACATGTGTGAGGCAACCAACCCATGTGTCTCTCTCACATCAATGTATCTCTCTGTCTCTCCCCACCTTCCACTTTCAATGGAAAAAATGTCGTCGGTGAGGATTAACAAACAAAAAAAATAAAATGAGCAGGTCAGGCTCCTGCTCATT
>NW_005335140.1:0-210 GCF_000412655.1 Myotis brandtii | reverse complement strand
CACTGCTGGCACCAGCCCCAATCGCTCCACACCATCAAAGGGTGGGAATGGGGCTGGCACTGTCAGCACATGGGAGCTGTTGTGGGAGTGGGGCTGCTGGCAGACAGGGGACCAGGGGCCACAGAAGGAGGGGCAAGGCGGGGCCTCAGAGGATGGGCCAAGACCCGCCCCTTCCCACCGCAGCCTCACGCCCCACAGTTCCTTTCAAGG
>NW_005335138.1:0-257 GCF_000412655.1 Myotis brandtii | reverse complement strand
TCCTTACTGCCCACCTGCTTGCTGCTCCCTACCACTCGGCTCACTGTTCCTTAGTGTTGCCACGGAGGCTCCTGCCACCGTGCCTGCACTCGCCAGCGTGAGCCTGGCTTCTGGCTGAGTAGCACTCCCCCCATGGGAGTGCACTCACCATCAGAGGGCAGCTCCTACATTGAGCGTCTGCCCCTTGGTGGTCAGTTCATAGCAAGCAGTCATTCCACCATTCAGTTGATTTGAATATTAGGGTTTTATTATATAGG
>NW_005335137.1:0-239 GCF_000412655.1 Myotis brandtii | reverse complement strand
ATTGAGATCTCAGAATGTGTATTAGAAACAACTGCAGCAGTCGGGGCCCTTCAGTGAAGCTCGACACTAATTCCACGTTCAAGGCAGGACCTTGTCCCCGGTGGCAGGGCGCCTCACCCCGTGGACACCGGGACCCGCAGACACTCAGGACCCGTTGGCAACGAAGTCTTCCTCCATCTCCTCCTCCCCATCGTTGCTGGGGCCTGCTCGGCGCTCCCTGCCGGGGATCTGGCCGGACT
>NW_005335136.1:0-786 GCF_000412655.1 Myotis brandtii | reverse complement strand
CTTTTTTCTTTTAATCCTCACCTGAGGATGTGTTTGCCAATTTGAGGGAGGGGGAGAGAGAAATCTATGTGAGAAACATTGAGCAGTTAGTTGCCTCCCATATGCGCCCCAAACAGGGATCGAACCCACAACCAAGGTATATGGCCTGACTGGGAATCGAACCAGCAACCTTTTTGGTGCAGGGGATGATACTCAACCAACTGAGCCACCACCTGGCTGGGGCAAGATTTCTATCTTAAATTCTGAGTCATAGTCTGTAAAATAGGAACTCTTAAGCCTGATGTGCCCACTTCATCTGAAATCAGTATCACGATACCATGTTTACCTTGTGCTGTCCCAGAACTAATTACTACCTTTGTTAGAAACACTGAACTTGGTTAGCCAGCCTGTAATTGTAAACTGGTTTTTCATATTCTCAACTACAGATAGGATAGGCGTATCCCTATCAAGTTGTTTAACTTAGTTTTCTCCAATCACTACATATGCCCCATTTCTTCTTTCACTCCTGCCGGCACTGGGCTGGCCATCACTGCACTCCATCCTATGGGCACTTCCTAGTCTGCCAAAATGTAAGTCTATTCATAAGAAGCCCTGTCTTCATTCGGTATTTTATACTCCATCTGAGGAGTCTCAAAGAGTGAAACAGAAGTTCCTAAGATCTCACTCCATACGGACATAATTCAAATGTAGAATAAGATGCCTGTGGTTAAGTACCATATTCATTTTCTATTGCTGGGCAAGAATTACCGCAAACTTACTTAAGATTCAAAACAATACCCATGTGTT
>NW_005335135.1:0-203 GCF_000412655.1 Myotis brandtii | reverse complement strand
GATATATTCCTAGAAGTGAGATCATTGGGTCAAATGGGAGTGCCATTTTTAGTTTTTTTGAGGAAATTCCATACTGTTCTCCACAGTGGCTGCACCAGTCTGCATTCCTACCAGCAAAGGTGTCATTTTCTTTTTTCAAAATGCATTTGCATCATTTTACCTCCCTTTATCCTCACAGCATATTTTCTGTAATGCAGGCCCCT
>NW_005335134.1:0-212 GCF_000412655.1 Myotis brandtii | reverse complement strand
ATAAAAATGAAAAAGTGAAGTGTCATTCCTTTCTGCCTAGTTTTAATTCCCCATCGGGGCTGGTTTAAGATCCCACTCTTCTGTACTGTCTGCCGCTTCTCAGTTTCCTGTTGCTGGGACTGAAGGGCCTCTCTTTAGGCCAGTCCCTGAAGGCTCTCAGGGACTATTCCACTTTTATTTTTTTACTTTTTAATTTTTTAAAACATATTTTT
>NW_005335133.1:0-529 GCF_000412655.1 Myotis brandtii | reverse complement strand
CCCTCCCTCCCCTCCCCTCTGAGGTGCCACAGCCTGTTCTGCTTCCTCATCTCTCTTCCCGCTGTTTCACAACATGGGTGGGGAACCTTTGTGTCTCTCTGCCCCGGGCCATTGGGATCTTGATGACATCATTCGCCGGCCACACAATCACCCACTTAAACACGAGCCTGCTCTGTGGGGTCAGACAGTTCACGAACTCGCCCCGATGCTGTGGCAGGGCCAGGCCAGATGATGTCGGGGGCCTTCTCCGATACGGCCCGTGGGCCCGAGGTTCCCCACCCGCCAGGCACCCGCGGCCCAAGGGGCCTTTATAAATATTGACTGACGGGGAGACAGAGTCAAGAAAAAGACAGACGGGCCCTCGCTGGTGTGGCTCAGTGGCTAGAGTGTCGGCCCGCGGACGGAAGGGTCCCGGGTTTGATTCCGGTCAAGGGCACACGCCCGGGTGGCGGGCTCAATCCCCAGTAGGGGGGCGTGCTCCCCTGAAATGCGGGTGACGCTTACATGGCGACACACCTTACACACACGC
>NW_005335132.1:0-420 GCF_000412655.1 Myotis brandtii | reverse complement strand
CCCCTCCCCGACAGGGCTCCCACCCCTGCCCCATGTGGCCTTGGAGATCGTTGCAATTGTTCTTCTTATCTGAAGTTTTTGTGTAAAACTCTGCAGGGGGAGTGAGCGCCCAGAAGCAGTGTTTCAGAAACTGAACGAATTTAGCTCAAAGCATCATAGTCTAGACTTGGGCCAACTTGGGGGAGTTCACCAGCCGAGTGGAGGGGACTGGACAGCAAGCAGGGCAAGGGGGATGCCAGTGAGGGTGGTGCGGGCGGAGGGCCCGGGAGGAAAAGCTAAAGTGGGCAGTACACACACACACACACACACACACACACACACACACACCCCGGAGCCCAGTTGGTCTCCTCATTGTTTTCAAATGTATCCAGGGTTTTGTTTGGATGGGGCTTGGTAAGAGGACAGACATGGAGAGGAGAG
>NW_005335131.1:0-1090 GCF_000412655.1 Myotis brandtii | reverse complement strand
AAGCTCATTATAATATGACAACGCAAAACATATTCAGAAGGCAAATCTGTTAGGATGACCGAAAAATAAATCACAGAACTACACTCGAAGCCAAAGAGAAATGGGTTCTCAGCGAATCTGGATCATTTACACGACTGCTCCTTCTGCGGGGAACAGCGCGATCAACCAGCGGTAACCAGTGGAGAAGAGCCGTGATGGACCGCCCATTGTCACACCCTGACCGTCCACCCTGACCGTCCACCCGCACACCACAAGCAGTGTGTCCCCCGGGGCCGGGCCGGGGCACTTACGGGGACTCCAGGCTCTTCCTGCAGTGGGTGATGGAGAGCGGAGGGTCTGGAAGGAGAGAGGGGGAGACCTGCTGAGGCCGAGACACCAAAACACACGCCAGCGTCGACAGGGCCCAGAGCTGAGCCATGAGGGAGCCCGTCCCCACCCCCAGGGGCTTGCCTTCTCCAGACTCTCCCACGGTCCCCATGTCCTTTCTCCTTCTTTCAAATCAAGTCCCACTGGCAACTCTACCCTCTTCTCAAGGGGCCCCACCCTACACACAGGCCGTCTCTCCTGACGGGGAGCTTCTGAACCCGGGCCAGGTAGAGCCGGGGGCGGGGACCGCACCCACCTTTTTTGCGCTTGAGCTTACGCTTGCGCTGCTTGTTGACAAAGCAGGCGGCCAGGGTGCTGAAGAGGATGGCCGCCGCCAGGAAGCAGATGGTGGCTACGATGCCAGCCAGCACGGGCCGCGCCAGGCCGTCGTCCGTCAGGTCTGGCTGGGGGAAGATGTCTGCGGGGAGGGGCATGGGTCCTGGGAGGCGGCCTCTTCCCGAGGCCCCGCCCACTCTGACACCCAGCCCCCATGTGGTGGCCCGGCCTTAAGCACAGACAACCGTAAAGCTCAGACTCCAGCCCCGAGAAGGGCTGCCTGGCAGGGGAGGAGTGGAGGGGATGGATCACAGCCAGGGAGCCACCACATAGCTGGTAAAGAAGAAAGAGCATCAATACCTTACCCTGTGGGGGTGACAATTTCAATATCATATAATAATCTAGTGCTTATGCCCAGCCGGCGTGGCTCAGTGGTTGAGCGTCGACC
>NW_005335130.1:0-286 GCF_000412655.1 Myotis brandtii | reverse complement strand
TGCAGGCAGAGGCGGATCTCTGGAGGCTTTGAGTCTTGGACTGGTCTTCTTCTGGGCCTGGGTTAGGAAAAGCAGATCCTGGTGTACATCTTGATCCTTTCCAAAGGCACCCAGCCCAGCAGAGGGAGCCACAAGCTATGGATTGCTGACAGCTCCAAACAGAGTACGCAGGGCCAGTCAGAAACAGTGTCTGATGCTGTCTGGCACCAGAGATTGGGAGGCATAGCAGATCTATATAATACATAAACCCAAACCCAAACAGGCAGCCAAAATGGGAGACAAAAAA
>NW_005335129.1:0-243 GCF_000412655.1 Myotis brandtii | reverse complement strand
ATTAATTTTCAATGAAAGTTCAAAATAAATATAATTTCTATTTTAGTGAATTTACCTTTTATTTGGAACCTACAAGTCTGTAATAACTACTTTAATTAAACTACTTTAATTAAAATGAGATATTAAGTAATCTAGACTTGAAAAGGTTTTGCAACCTCATAGTTTTTAGAAGAAAATAAATCTCAAACACTCACTAGGGTTTATTTCAAAGTTAACATATACCAAGAAACAATTCATTTTGAG
>NW_005335128.1:0-229 GCF_000412655.1 Myotis brandtii | reverse complement strand
TTTACAGCCAGTAGTTCTTACTGCCCGTAGGGACTTCTTTCCCCATCTCTGGGACCCTGGACTGGGGATCTGGTGTGGGGTTGGGACCCCTTGCTCCTTGGATTGGCCTCCGCAGAGGTGATCTCCCTCCCAATTAAAAAAGTAGCACACGTCGGTGCCAGACCAGCCTGTTTCGCACCTCTGTACCTCCTCCCAGTCTCAGTGTGCTTCTTTACTTCTCTAGTTGTAG
>NW_005335127.1:0-216 GCF_000412655.1 Myotis brandtii | reverse complement strand
CTCTACACACCCATAAGCGACACACTCAAGGGGCAGACATAGCACCAAAGCCCCACTGAACCAAGTCCTGTTTCATAGGGGTGTCTCCTACACAGCAGCTCTCCCACTGTAGTCACAGCTGGTCCTCACAGCCAATTGGCCTGGAGATCAATTACTCCCAATGACACCAACAGTAATCGAGTCTCAACTACAACAAGACTGTGCTCACAGCCCACA
>NW_005335126.1:0-248 GCF_000412655.1 Myotis brandtii | reverse complement strand
ACAGGTAGCTGAACTGTGAGGGGATTGAAAAGAGGTATTTGTATCAAAGGAAGTCTAGCCCATGAAAGTTTTTTTTTTTAAATATACTTTTATTGATTTCTGAGAGGCCGGGAGAGGGAGAGATAGAAATATCAGTGATGAGAGAGAATCATTGATTGACTGTCTCTTGCACAACCTACATGGGGGATGAGACTGCAATCCCCTGACTGGTAATAGAACTGTGACCTTCTGGTTCATAGGTCAACACT
>NW_005335125.1:0-895 GCF_000412655.1 Myotis brandtii | reverse complement strand
TAAATCACTGCATGTTAATTTCTTACAGCACATGGGATCCTAATACAGTCTCCTCAGGGTCATGCACTTTGGTACTTTCCAAACCAACTGTTTCGTGAATCTTGTTTCCTTAACTGTAGCATCAGATCTTAAAGACAGGGGCCACCTCTTGGATTGCTTTTGTATCCCAGTGTGCTGGATGCGTGCCAGGCACTCATAAGGATTTCTTCAAGGATAACTCAACCTTTTCAGCAGAAGCTATACTCACTGATATACTCACAGATAAGAATCACTATCAGAAGAAATTCTTCAGCACTCAAGAAAGTTTTCATTGATCTGAAATCCCCAGAAGTTCTGTTGCCAACCAGTCAGAGTAGGGTAGAAGGAGATGAAGAGTCCTGTTATAAAGCCTGTGGGTGTTGTTTTTGAGTGTTTAACTAATTGTTTACCTCTGTCTACAGCCAATGATGTGCACTTGTCCTCGGGACCCAAGGAGTACCTGGGAATGCTGGAGTACAAGAGGGAAGACGAGGCCAAGCTCATTCAAAACCTCATTCTTGGTAGTGAAACCTGGAACTCTGAATTTTGGCTTTATTTTGCAAACTTGAACATCAACCATTGCCACAGTCCTGAGTGCTGGCAGTCCCTTCTCTTCTTTCACTGCTTCTTGCCCTAGCCTGGAGTTTCTCAGCCTCGGCCATGTTGAGCAGATAATTCTTTGTTAGCGGTGCTGTGCATTGTAGGATATTGAGAGGCATCCTTGGCTTCCACGTGTAGAAGCCAGTAGCAACTTCTAGTCATGACAATAAAAAGATATCTCCAGACATTGCCAATACCCCGTGGGGATGCATTTCCCTCGGCTGAGAAGCACTGCCCTAACCTCCCAGCCCTAATCACAGGGCCCGGATAGAAGACC
>NW_005335124.1:0-827 GCF_000412655.1 Myotis brandtii | reverse complement strand
CACCCCCGCCACCAAAGAAAACACAAAGATTTAGGGAGATACTAAATAATATACCTTGGAGTCAATTCCAAAAAAATCTTCCCAAAAATATATTGATCAATGCCAACACTATAGAAGGTACTACTTTTAATAAGTTTAAATAGCCTTTGAATATGTTTATTAAAGTTATTTATTCACATACTCTTAAAAGGAAATAAATTGGGCAGATCAAATCATATTAGATGCAACAAATGAATATTTGGCAATAAACAAATTATTTGTTGATCATTTCTTTATATTTACTATTAAAGCTCAGAGAGCCTCTCTAGGAATATAAATTCACCAAAATTTAAAAATTCAATTCCCAAATGGTATTTCTGCTTTGGAAAATTGTCCAGAAGATTCTCAAAAGGTTAAATATAGAATTACCATATGATCCAGCAATTCTAACCCTAGATACATACCCAAGAGAAATGAAAACCTATGTTCACATAAAAACCTGTATGCAAGCATTTGTAGCATCATTATTCATAATAGTCCAAACATCCATCACCTGATAAATGGATAAAAAATGTGATCCATACAACGAAATATTATTGAACCATGAAAACAATTTTTTTAAAAAGTACTGATTCATGCTACAATATGGATGAACCTTAAAAACATTATACTAAAAAAAACAAACAAAAAACCCCCACCACAATGATATAAAAAACCATTATGCTGCCCGACCAATGTGGCTCAGTGGTTGAGCATTGACCTATGAACCAGGAGGTCACGGTTCGATTTTTGGTCAGGGCACAAGCTAGGTTTGAGGGCTCAATCCCCAGTGTGGGGCATGCAGGAGG
>NW_005335123.1:0-213 GCF_000412655.1 Myotis brandtii | reverse complement strand
ATCATTAAAGGATTAAGGTTTCTAAGAATAAGAAATTACTGAGTAGAAGGTCTGAGGCATAGTTATACATTTTTAAAGGACATAGAAAGAAGGTTTAAAGGCTAATTTAAAAGTATAAAATTTATAAAGGTTGTATATATAATAAGAAGGAGAAGAGAAATATTAAAAGGAAATTTATTAAATGATACAGGCCAGTAAGCCAGAAAGAGTAAA
>NW_005335122.1:0-208 GCF_000412655.1 Myotis brandtii | reverse complement strand
TTTTTCTAGCTCTAGCTGGTTTGGCTCAGTGGATAGCGTGCCAGCCTGCATACCAAAGGGCCCCAGATTCGATTCTGATCAAGGGCATGTACCTTGGTTGCAGGCTTCTCCCTGGTCCGGGCCCTGGTCAGGGCCCTGGTCAGGGTGCGTGCAGGAGGCAACCAACGGATCTGTTTCTCTCACATTGATGTTTCTCTTTGTCTTTCCC
>NW_005335121.1:0-257 GCF_000412655.1 Myotis brandtii | reverse complement strand
CAGAGATACTTTTTCTGTGTAACCAGAATCACATGCTGTCAATTATTGTAAAGTGTTCTGTATATATCTGATTTTGGAAATATAATAAACTAGAGGCCCGGTGCATGAAAATTGGTGCACTCAGGAGGGTCCCTCAGCCCAGCCTGTGCCCTCTCGCAGTCTGGGGTCCCTTGGGGGATGTCCACCTGCCAGCTTAGGGCCACTCCCTGGGGATTAGGCTTAAGCTGGCAGTCAGACTTCCCTCTGGCAGCCCGGGA
>NW_005335120.1:0-972 GCF_000412655.1 Myotis brandtii | reverse complement strand
ACCTGTGTATTCTCTGCCCCAGCCCTAGAACCAGCCATTTCTCCAAGGAGCTCTGGTTACTTTTCAAGATCAGGATGAGAAAATAGATGCAAAAATAACTAATCAACTATGATTCCTTAATTAGTTAAATACAGTGAATGAATTATTCAGACTTACGTTACATTGAGTGTGACCTCATTTCTAATACTGTGTCGTGTGAAATATAGGTTTGCTAAGTCTTCTCCCTCCCTCTTTGTCACGCGTCCTCTGATGGCGAGGAAAAGACAAGATTTCGCTGTCCCTCTCGCTAGCATGTCTCCTCCCTGAACACTGCCTTAGCGTCTTGGAGCTTTATTGTCCCTTCCAGCTTTCCTGTGCGCTGCGGGCCTATAGTGACAGGAGAAACTCTGAGTCTTAAGCCAGTCAATAAGTCGGTGTCACAGAAAGAAGGCAATGGTATTCTAAGAGACACAAGTGACCAAGGAAACCCATCTTACTTCTGTCACTTCCTTGTATTAGTCAACCACTTATGCTGAAAATAAATCAAGAAGTGGATGTAAAAATTCTGATCACCAGATGTAGCATGTGCGGCACTGCTATCCCACCAAACAATTCTCTGACACCCCTGGGTGTCCTATGACTCAGCTCAATCCTGACCCTAGCTACCTGGAGAGAGCATCAGATTCCACAGGCTACGGGCTCAGTCCCACAAGACTACCAGCTCTTTCAGATGCCAATTGCAAGTCCACATTGTCACGCCTGCTTCTGACAGACTGGCTATAAATCAGAGGCTCCCAGAACCACCTCCTCGGGTTTGATTAATTTGCTAGAGCGGCTCACAAGACTCAGAAAACCAGCTTACGCACTAAATTACTGATTTATTATGAAGGTTATTAAAGGATACGAATCAAAAGCCAGATAAAGCTTCCAAACAAAGGAGCTTATAGCTATCCTCATGGTAAAAGCACTCTGGCTCACCAACCAGAAGCTCTT
>NW_005335119.1:0-239 GCF_000412655.1 Myotis brandtii | reverse complement strand
CCTTGTTCTCTCTTTCTTCTCACATATTCTATTATTGCCACATCTTGCCAGTTCTACCTCCTGAATACCCCTTAAGTCCAACCCTTTCTCATAGCCCCTGGAGAGTCCTTTCTGTTTCTTAACCAAATTATTCCAGTAGTCTTCCAAGTAATCATCTGGTCTGCCGTCTTGTCTATCTACACTGAACACCAATGCTGTAATGATGAATATCAAAAGCATATCCGAGTCTACTAATGTAT
>NW_005335118.1:0-323 GCF_000412655.1 Myotis brandtii | reverse complement strand
CTTAAAATTCAAACCCTGGGAAGGTAGTCAAATATATCATGCTATTATATGTATTTACTAGAGGTCTGATGTACGAAGATTAGTGCAAGAATGGGCCTTCCTTCCCCTGGCTGCCAGCACCACCTTTGCTCTGGCCTGGAGCCACCTTTCTGCCTTTCCGCCTTTCCACCTTCCCACACTGCTCAGAGGCCCAGAGCAGCTGGGGTGGTGCAGAACGCCTGCATTGTCGCTATGGTGATGATGCAAGCGTCCTGCCCCGCCCCGGCCGCTCAGCACCTGCATATGAAAATTAACCCGCCATCTTTCTTGGGTTAATTTGCATA
>NW_005335117.1:0-338 GCF_000412655.1 Myotis brandtii | reverse complement strand
AAATCTAAGAGACTGTTCCCAATATATAGGGTAGGATAACTAGGCCTTGCCTGTGATCAGGGCCCTCTGCAGCGTGACCGGCAGGCGGGGTGATTGGGGGGCCCTCGCTGTAACCTGCCTTGGCTGGTGGCCTGGCACTGCCCGCTGGCCATCCCTTTTCCCCGATCACCACTGCTGTATTTCCTTCTCAGGGGACAGTGAGCATCACAGCAACTGGTCATTCCACCAGTTGTTCCGCTGTTCAGTTGATTTTCATATTAGGATTTTATTTTATAGGACTAGAGGTCTGGTGCACGAATTTCTGCATAGGTGGGGGTCCCTCGGCCTGGCCGGTGTTT
>NW_005335116.1:0-226 GCF_000412655.1 Myotis brandtii | reverse complement strand
GAAGATAGAATTGACTAAGAAAAAGAATACAGAATTATTACCTAACCTTTTAAAATTTACTTATTTATTTATTTTTCATCCAAAAAAATGCTTCCTGAGTATGTATCTATCTGTGTGTGTGTGTGTGTGTGTGTGTGTGTTGGCTAGACTTCGTGCTCAATGGTGACAATATGGGGTAAATAACTTAGCGTTACCCTCTCCTCTTGTGGAATTTTGATTCTAGTTT
>NW_005335115.1:0-525 GCF_000412655.1 Myotis brandtii | reverse complement strand
TGAAAGGGTCGCGACCCACAGGTTGAGAACCGCTGTCAGAAGCATAGTTTTGCCCCCCCTTTTTGTTGAAAGAACAAATGAGTGGATAGCAAGGCAATTAAAAGCTTTCTTCTTTCAGAGCCTAGCTGTAGAGAAGTTGACTTAGTGGGTCTGCTGATAATAATTATGTCAAGAACCAGTATTGTTGTTTTGTCATAAACAGCACATTGCTGTGTCTCAGATGTCCTCAGCCCTCACCTTATTCCAGACCCCATCACCTTATTCCAAAGCTACTGTAGCTACTTCCTAGCTGGTCTCCTGCCTCCAGCCTCTTGTATCTTCCAGTCCCCAGTGGGTCTAGTTGGCTGAAATGTCATCTTCCTTCCTAAAATGTCAAGTCCAACTTGTTAATTCTTTCACAAAAACCTGTAGCGGCTCCCCACTGTTGACCTCCTCAAGCTGAAACACCTTATTCTATTCGGCAACATGCAAACACCTTCTCTGCTTTGGCCCAACTGAGTACAGCCCGGGTTTTATATTCATGCC
>NW_005335114.1:0-401 GCF_000412655.1 Myotis brandtii | reverse complement strand
CCAGGAGGGTCCCGCTACAGAACACTGGCCCCAAAATTAATAGTGTCCACTCTGCAGAGGAGTGGGTTCTGTTGGCACCCTTTTCCCACCCATTACTTGTCTGGGTGTGGTTCAGGGGGAAAGGGCCAGAAGGGCCCTGGGAGGAAGCTCTACTTCCCTCCACGGGGGCCCCCAGGAAGGCACTACCCTCCTGGGGCTGTCTCTGGAACAATCCCGTAGGATCCGTCTGTCTAAGGATTCCGTGGAGGTCCGGTTTGGAAATATCCATGTGATTTCTGATCTGCAGAGCCCTGAGGGGACTCCACTCAGCAGGTCCACGTACCAATCCTACGTGCGAGGTAAAAGAGGAGAGGGGCCTGGTTATGGAGTAATTCTTGTTCCATTCCTATGAGAAGCCAAAG
>NW_005335113.1:0-247 GCF_000412655.1 Myotis brandtii | reverse complement strand
CTCTCTCCCTTTCCCTTCCTCTCTGGAATCAATAAAAGTATTTTTTTAAAAATATTCTCTTTCTGTCTTTAACCCCTGGCATTTTAATTATGATGTTTCTTGGTGTGGGACTCTTTAGGTTCCTCTTGTTTGGGACTCTCTGTGCTTCCTGGACTTGTATAACGATTTCTTTTGCTAGGTAGGGACATTTTCTGTAATTTCTTCAAATACATTTTCAATATCTTGCTTTCTCTCTTCTCCTTCTGGC
>NW_005335112.1:0-230 GCF_000412655.1 Myotis brandtii | reverse complement strand
AAATGAATTGGGTAGGGGAAGAAGGGGCAGAGTGAAAGCAGGAAAATGAATATAGGGAGTCTGTCTCCAGTGCTAAACATTTACAGTAGAACCTCCTTTATCCACGAGGGATAGGTTCTAAGACCTCTGGTGGAGGCCTGAAACCAAGGATAGTACCAAACCCTATATATACACTATTTTTTCCATACATACTTACTTATGATAAAGTTTAATTTATAAATTAGGCACAG
>NW_005335111.1:0-241 GCF_000412655.1 Myotis brandtii | reverse complement strand
ATGATGGTATATTTTCAGTCCTTCCTGCCAGAAGCCTAGAGAAGTTACATCTCCCTCTTATGACCCAGTGTGGACTCTTCTGAATACCTGTGCTTCCTTCTTTGCTCATTACTGAAGGCTTAGAAACAAGGCTGACAAGTAAAAAGAAACTGGTAGCAACTCTGAGGGGAAAAGAATTACCCTTTAATGTTTATTTTGTTTGAGGAAACAACCAGAGGATCGGCGCGGCAAACCGCGGCTC
>NW_005335110.1:0-290 GCF_000412655.1 Myotis brandtii | reverse complement strand
TCTGGGGTCTTTGTCTTGCAGATATGGTTCCACTCCCCACCCCCCTTTGTGGGCTCACAGGAAGGCCCCCAGGTGTTGAGGTCCCCAGGCCATATTTGATGATCTGTCCTGGGGCCAGCGATAATGACCTTCCCCTTCCCACCCCCAGGGCAGTGCATTGTTCAGTTTTTATGGCCTGACATGCCTTACAAGACCAGTTTCCTCTTCAATACTTATGTTTCTGAAACCTGACAATCAATGAGTCTAGGTTGCCGGTCACTACTTGAGTCAATTAAGCAGACAGGGTTGAA
>NW_005335109.1:0-777 GCF_000412655.1 Myotis brandtii | reverse complement strand
AAATGAAAAACTGCAAATTAATACTAAACTAGCAAATAAAATTCCCCCATTGATTGAGCTGCCTGTATTCTGATCTTCAAAGCAACTCCATTCATTCACAAGTGTGAGCTTCCTAAAATATATACATATTAATAATAGGTGCATTAACTCTGTACTCGTAGAAATAAAGCATTCCAAAAACTCCCTATCACTTAAGAAACTAGATAGGATCCTATGGATAGTACTAAAACACTTCATAAATTGGCTAGTCCAGCTTCTTGTGCTAACCTCCCACTTTTCTCTTTCCCACACACTAAACTTTAGCCTTAAGGAAATTTGCCATTCTTGTCCATGTTTCAACTCAGGCTAATTATCACTTCTTCTTTTGGACTCTTCCCTGGTGCCTTTAGGCAGTCAGTCACCCCCCTCTGTCTGCTCCCATGAAAGAATGTAATTGGCTGCAAGTCCAGGATTTTATGGGGAGTATTTCAGCACTGAGACAGAAGCTAGATTAAATAACCTCTAAGGTCACTTCCAACTGTTTATTGCTTTTCTACAAGCTATTACGTTTGCATAGACTTTACCCACATTAGGCAACAAGCCCAATTACAGTTGAAGTTTTTGCATTTAGGTTACTTGAATAAAATAAAACTATGTCTCCATTAACTTAATAAATGCATGTTTATTTTATCTAATGTCTTTCAGAATGGTGTCTTTCAGAATGGTGACCCTACATTTTATATTAGATAGGTAGATATATAATGTCCCCCAAAAAATGTATACACACTTTGAATAATT
>NW_005335108.1:0-224 GCF_000412655.1 Myotis brandtii | reverse complement strand
TAAGAGAGAATCATTGATTGGCTGCCTCCTGAACGCCACACACTGGGAATTGAGCCCAGAACCCAGGCTTATGTTCCAACTGGGAATCAAACCGTGACTGCCTGGTTCATATGTTGATGCTCAACCACTGAGCCACGCTAGCCAGGTGTGTCTCTTCATTTTTTTTTTATTTGTACTTTTTTTTCTGTTTATTTATTTATTTATTTATTTTTTATTGTCTAAAG
>NW_005335107.1:0-395 GCF_000412655.1 Myotis brandtii | reverse complement strand
ATTGTATGTACATACACAATTTGTTATACACAATTCATCGAGGGATGGAGGTGTGGGCTGATTTCACCTTTTGGCTATTGTGAATAGTGCTGCTATGAACGTGTGTGTAATGTACTTGTTTCAGTATCTGTTTTCAATCCTTTTGGGTATATATTTAGGAATAGAATTGCAGGGTCATGTGTAACCGTATGTTAACTTTTTTTATGCCAACGTGTTTCCCAAAGCCGCTGAACCATTTTACACAACAATATATAAGGGTTTCCATTTCTTCACATCTACAACAGCACTATTTTTTAAAAAAATTATAGTGATCTTAGGTGTGAAGTGGTATCTCATTGTGATTTAGATAGAGTGATACGTTATGAAGTTCTTTTAAGTCAAATTTTTGACAGTCA
>NW_005335106.1:0-234 GCF_000412655.1 Myotis brandtii | reverse complement strand
ACTGTAATAATCTGAAAAATAAAGATTTAATTAAAAACAAAAGAACAGTGGTTTTGTAATACAGCTTGCTATCTTGTATTGAGATCCCGCCTACTTTGTACTTCTTTCTCTGGATTACTGCAGCTAGTCGAGGTCTTTTTTTAAAATTCCAGATGTATTTTCAGAACATTCGTTCTAGATCTGTGAAATATGCCGTTGGCATATTAATGGGGATTTCATTGAATCTATAGATTG
>NW_005335105.1:0-761 GCF_000412655.1 Myotis brandtii | reverse complement strand
AATAACATGTACACCATAGAGTGAGTACAACAGAAGCTCAAACCACTACCTGTTGCTTCAACTGGATATTTTGTGAGAAGATGTCCCTTACAACTGGATGCCTTGGCCACTTAAGCAAAACTGGGACCACTTGCCCAGTTTCCCAGGTGGCACCCATTTAAAAAGTGCCAATGATCGCAGTCATAGAAAGGTTTACCAGCTGGGGAGGAAAGCCAGGAGCACGCATGGGCACCTGTGTCCTGCTCCCACAAATAAAAAGCAAAACAAAAAGCCAGCAGAAATCCGTGCTGTTTCCTTTGGTGAGGTGGTCCTGCTGCGTGTTTTCTGGGTGGTGCTGGGATTGAAAATCCTGCCTGGAGCTCTCCAGGAGGCATTGGCCTTTCTCCACCCCCACTCCTGCCTGAGGTCTCCACCCCTCTGCTTCTGCAGGAAAACATAGTCTCCTCCCAATTCCCCCAGTCCTCACAGCCCTGTCCCCCACACCTCACCTTATTTCAGGCCTTCTCATGCTTCACTCACGTCGTTCTTCTCCGACCAGGCGACTCTCTAAAGTTGTACATCTCTCCTCTGATTACAGTGCTGCTCGCTTCCGCCATGGCCCTTCCTCCATTTAAAAATGACTTGCTTACATGATGACTGATTCTCCCCCAATGGACTGGAAAACCAATCGGTAAAGATCCCAGTGTCTTAGCACAATGCCTGTCTGTCAAATATTTGTCAAATGAATGGAGGAATGAATTAATGAGTGAATGGATGATGAA
>NW_005335104.1:0-725 GCF_000412655.1 Myotis brandtii | reverse complement strand
TATCCTCTAAGAACCCTTCCCAGCTCTGAGGTCCGCTTTCCCATAATTTGGTGACGGAAGGGGCTGAACCTGCTGAGTGATGCCAGCACCGTGCTTCTCAAACTTCAGCAGGCATAGGCAACACCTGGTGGATCTTATTATAAGGCAGTTTCTGAGTCGATAGGTCTGGGCTGGGCGTGAGGTTCTGCATTGTGAACAAGTTCCCAGATGACACTGCTCACCTGCAGACCACACGCTGAGCAGAAAGAGGTTAGAAGTTGCCCATGAAAGCAAATCGAGTCAGGCAGCCTGGAAAAGGCATTAGGCAACTGTAAAATCTTTGAGCAGAGGAGGGATGGCCAGCATCAGAAATTCCACATAAGGAACAGGACTCCTGCCTGCATTGAATAGGGTGGCATCCAGGTGCCACCCAAGGATGCTACCCTGTCGGAGGGGCCCGGGAGGGCTGCACCCGCACAGCTGCCCCAGCGGGCCCTCCACCACAGCTGGACGGGGTTGCCAGGTGTTCTGTGCTGGGTCTGCAGCTGAGGCCGGCACACCTGATTTGCAAGCAACCTCCTGAGGAGGTGGCTGGAAGTTTGGGAGATGGGGTGTGCCACACTGATTCTCTGAACTTGGTCTTTGAAGTGTCCAAACACTCTCTTCTCATCTTGGGTTTTCTGTAGGGACAGGCGGTGTGGAGTCATGACTACCTGCACTCAACCACTACCTGGGAGGCCTCCCAG
>NW_005335103.1:0-270 GCF_000412655.1 Myotis brandtii | reverse complement strand
ATGAAGGGGATGGTGAATGATCATTATCAGCTGCATCTACTAATTCTCCCTATTATGCACAAAATTTTATTCATTTTTAATGATTAAAGAATGACTGAAGAGAAAAATGGCATTATCATGGGATTTTTTTTCATTAAAAAAACTTTATTGTTGAAAGTATTACATATGTCCCCTTTTTTCTCCAGTTGACCCGTTATAGCCTGCCATGGCCCCCCCTCCCACCCTGGGACTTCACCACCCTATTGTCTATGTCCATGGGTTATGCCTATA
>NW_005335102.1:0-1519 GCF_000412655.1 Myotis brandtii | reverse complement strand
CCTAAAGTCATTTATTTCCAACCATTCTTGCAAGGTCACAGCTATCCAAGTTATTTAGTTTTGTCCCAATGTTGATATTGAACTGTTAACCATTTGACCCAGCTTTAAGCTGGATAATCTAACGATGCTTATGATTTGACATTTTAAACAAGTTTGAACAAGTCAATTACCAACCGCTTTCTCTATGGTGATTTTCACTCTTGTGAAAGTTGCTTAATAATAATAACTATTTGGGACACAGGAAAATGTGACTGAACTGGAAGTTGGTCTGTAGCTATGGCTTTCCTGTTATTACAAACATGAGTGGTATGTAATGATGCTGGCTTTGTGTAGTGACTTCCCTTCATTCCAGGTCTTCCTTTAGCAAAAATATTTGATAGCATCATCACCTCTCCCAATTAGGGCGATTTCAAGTTAAAAAGTAACACACACCAAGACTTGTAGAAGAAAATGTATTGTGCTTGCTCAAAAATTCACATTACCTTTCATTATTAATTTTAGCTTTGATTCTGAGTTACCTCACTTATTAAATATGAAACATTGGGTAAATGTTTTGTCTTTTCTGGACCTTAATTTCCTCATCAGTAAAGTGAATATAACATTGATTTCACATAGTTATTGTGAAAAATAAGTGAAAGTGAATTAGTAAGTGCTTGTGAAGCATAGCACACAATCATGTAGTTACTTGATAAATGTTACAGCCCATCTCCACTGAAGAAAGTGCATTCTGTGGACTGAGAAATATCCCATTTAAGAGCTTGACAGTCTAGTAATGTACATCATAATATGTGTAGATTACTTTGAAACATAGGAAGGAAAGTAACCATTTAAGGAAATATTCCACTACTTCTTCTTGACTTGGATTTGTCTTAATCTGGCATCCCAGGAATTCCCCCACCCCATTCTGGGCTCAGTTCCATCAGCCAGCATGAGTTCACTTACAGTCACACATGGCCACAGCCTCCACAGTGATCAGGGAACTGGAAGCTCCATTGGAATAATTGGACTATGAACAACCAATCTTTTGAGAGGCACCTCGGTCACATTTAATAGGGGACAGTTTAGTTGTATCTCGAGGTCTCTGGGTAGTCTGAGCTATGCTCTATCTATATTTTCAGCCACAGAGAGAAGAATTCTTGTCATATTTGATAAATCAGTGCTTTGGTGTATAAAATTCTGTACTGATAGGTACCATAAGTTCCCTAAATGAAGCAGTTAAAATTTAGTGAAATGAGAGCTAGACTGAACCTACAACCTGGTCATGCCCCTTCCAACCTGGTGACCTTGGGTATGTCTACTTAACTTATTGAAAACTCATCATCATGAAAGTGGTATAATAATACTTACCCTAGCACGGTGGGTGTGGCTCAGTGGTTGAGCGTTGACCTACTAACCAGGAGGTCATGGTTCGATTCTGGGTCAGGGCACATGTCGGTTGCAGGTTCGATTCCCAGTAGAGGATGTGCATGGGGCAGCTGATCAATTGTTCCCTCTCATTGTTGATGTTTCTCTCTCTCTC
>NW_005335101.1:0-546 GCF_000412655.1 Myotis brandtii | reverse complement strand
GGTGGAGAAGCCCTCAGGGGTGATCAGGGCCTGCAGCCGCTGCTCGCACCCGCTGATTGCGCCAAGCGATCAGGACCGGCGCTGGGCACTGGCAACGGGTGCGAGTGGCAGTTCCGGCACCAGCTGCGGGTACAAGCAGGGCCAGCGCTGGCAGTGGGTGCAAATGGCGGCTCTGGCGCCAGAAGCAGGTGTAAGCACTGGGCGGGACCGCAGCAAAGAATTTTCTGTAACCACCAGAGGCTCGCCCCGATGACAAAGACGGGCGCCCTGTCTTGATCTGGTGCCCCCACTCACCTGCTCCACCATCCTGCCACAGCCAGCGCCCACCAGGTTCCGCACATGCCCCTGGTAGTCAGCACACGACATAGTGACCAGTTGTTCGGTTGTTCTGGTATTCGGTCTATTTGCATATTAGGGTTTTAAATGTATAGATTCTTGCTGGAAAAAAAAGATAAGAGAGATTAAGTAAATTGCCATCTCCCAGAGATGGGTTTCAAATGTATTTGGATCCAGTACCCTTACCCTTGCTTATCCTTTCCTCTCTTC
>NW_005335100.1:0-295 GCF_000412655.1 Myotis brandtii | reverse complement strand
TATATAAAAGCCAAGAGACTGGAATAACCAGATGACCAGCCACTATGATGCACACTGTGGTGGCCAACCAGCCCGATCGGGGCCCCGATCGCTCCCACTTCCCCAACTTCCCTCAGCCCCTTCCTCAGGTCGGCCTGGCCCCCAATCAGGGGCAGGGTGGGCTGGCCGGGCCCCACCCATGCACGAATTTATGCACTGGGCCTCTAGTAGGCCTAATAAAATATATACAAAGCATAAACTAAAAATATAAAACACTGGTGAAGTAATCTAGGAAGAGATAAATGGGCCAGAACAT
>NW_005335099.1:0-215 GCF_000412655.1 Myotis brandtii | reverse complement strand
TGAAGTCCTTCCTGCTGTTCAAGTGCTCTGCGATGGGACGCCCCAGCTCGGTCACCGCGCGGTACTCCCCCACTTCGCTGTCGAAGCGCACGAACTCCTGTCCATTGTAGATCAATCTGGCCAGGTACCGCACCCGCTCCGTCCCATTGGAGAAATGACACTCGAACTTAACCTGATACAGGAAATGCGCTGCGGGGACAGGAAGGACCCGTCAC
>NW_005335098.1:0-223 GCF_000412655.1 Myotis brandtii | reverse complement strand
CAGTTGGTTGGCACATCGTCCAGTACCCCAAAAGGTGGCTGGTTTGATAAGGACACATCCCCAGGTTGAGGGTTCAATCCCCAGCTGGGACTTACGTGGGAGGCAACCAATCGATGATTCTCTCTCTCTCTCTCTCTTTTCTTTTCACCCCCCTTCCTCTCTGTAAAAAAAATCAATTCAAAAAAGTTTTTAAATAATAATAATAAAAGAAAGAAAGAAAGCA
>NW_005335097.1:0-200 GCF_000412655.1 Myotis brandtii | reverse complement strand
ATGTCTCTTTGCTTTCTGAATGTCCTCTTTTGAAAAGAGTCTACTTAGGTCCTTTGTCCATTTTTTGATTGGATTATTTATCTTCCTTTTGTTAAGTTGTATGAGTTGTCTATAAATGTTGGAGATTAATCCCTTATCTGTGATAACATTGGCAAATGTGTTTTCCCATGCAGTGGGCTTTCTTGTTGATGGTTTCTTTT
>NW_005335096.1:0-270 GCF_000412655.1 Myotis brandtii | reverse complement strand
TGGAGGAGTAAGAGCAGAACAGAAACCCTGTGAGAACGTGGCGAAGAGGCCGCATGCGCTGCAGAAGGTGTGTGAGCGCAGTGACGGCGAAGCGTCTGTGCTCAGCACAGAGGGCGTTTGGAGATGGTGGGACCGTGTTTGGGTGGGTTTCCCCCAGGGGACCTGGCTGCTGCAGGAGCATGTTATTTGCGGGCGGTACCTGGGGTCCCCCAGAGCTATTGGAAGCACCCAGAGCGCAGCATGGCGCGGGCTGGAGGCCGCACGCTGTCT
>NW_005335095.1:0-234 GCF_000412655.1 Myotis brandtii | reverse complement strand
AGGTGCAGAGGTGCATGCGGAGCGGGCTGGCGGCTGATGGCGTGGTTGTCATTTTCAATCGGGAGGTAGTCTCAGGCTCTGAGTTCCAGTTTGGGGCGAGTCTCTGGGGACCCAGACTCAAACCGGAGAAGCGGGACTGTCTGGCATCGGTCAGAACTTGAGGGCAGCTTTTTCTCCGAGGTACTTGCATAATTGCTAGGACACTGAGAAGCAGGGCCTCTGAAGGCAGGACTG
>NW_005335094.1:0-215 GCF_000412655.1 Myotis brandtii | reverse complement strand
GCTCCAGGTCCCAGGCCCCGTGGGGTGGAGAGGTTCGCACCACAGTCGGTGTAGTGAGGCTGGTTAACTCTTCTGGGAAGACCAGCGGGGTTCCCGTGTGTTTGGGAGCAGCCTGTTTATGCCAGGACCCAGGTGTGCGGCCGCACACACGCCAGGGGCATGTGCTGGCAACCTGGCGCAGGCATCATATGGACATTTGTGTGTGAAAAGGTGTG
>NW_005335093.1:0-1375 GCF_000412655.1 Myotis brandtii | reverse complement strand
ACATGTTTGTATGCTGATGAGTATGATCCAAAGAGAGAGAAAACTTAATGATGCAGGAGGCAGAGGGGATACAGCTGGAAAAAAAGATCTTGTAAGGAAAGAGGGAATGGGATCTAGGGAGAAAATGGAGGGATTGACCTTGGATTGAGATACAGGTCCCTCATAGTCACCTGTGATAAGCTGAGTTGATGGCACGGGTGCAGGGGGTGGGGGTGGTGGTATTTAATGAAAGTTCGCTTCTGATTGCTTTGGTTTCCTCAGTGAAATGGAAGCCAGGAAGCACTTTGCCAGGCGTGATGATTAGTTAGAAGGTGGAAGAAGACTAAACCCCTTTGTTTCTTGTCTATCTGTTAACCTTTCTGCATTTTCATTTTTTCTGAATTTGCTCATTTCTTGGTTATAAAACTTTTCTCTTCTATCTTGTTTTTTATCCTATTTGATAGTGCACATGTCTTATCTCCCAGAATTTGTAAATTCTCTGAAGGCAGAGTTCATGCCAACTCATGCGTAAATTCCTCTGCCTTGATCATAGAGTAGACGATCAATGAAAATTGATTAAGAGAATTAAGTTTTTAAAAATTAAATGCACTAATTAATCCCTCAAAATCTTTTATTTAGGCAAAAAATATTCCTTTTTCTAACAAAGACCCAAGGCATATTGTAGAAGATTAAGGTAAGTAAATCAATTCTTTGATCTGGCAGTTATAAAAATTACATTATAGAAAAAGCATGTAAAATTACATAGCAATGGACACTGAACCAAAAAGTACTTCAGTGTACATAAAATTGTGAAGTAGCATAAACATATAAATTCAGTTTAAAAGTGGGAAGGAAAATTCTTGAAATAAAAACTGATAGATTCCAAATAGTAACCAGTAGATTCCACAGAGAACTTTAGATACAATTTTAAAACATGGAATTTAAAACAATGTTGCTAGTTATGTTATTCTAAAATATTAAGCAGGTGAAATTATGTAGATATTTTCAAAAGGGCAAGGAAATATAAATAATTATTCTCAAGAAGTTCCCGCATATTAGTGGCTCAGAAGTGTTGATATGCTAACGTATTTACAAATAAAATAATAGGCAGTTGTATTTGGTGAAAAGATTAGGTATTAACTTCAAAAGCATATGTAATTATGGCTCTGGTTTATTTTAGAGTATAGATCTAACCACATACTATGCAAATTAAAAAATATTATATTCAGTGTTTATGTAATTGTGTGGTATTTCCTCTAAAATTATAGTGAAAATATCTATAATTAAATAAATGCTCTCTCCAATTACTGTGAAGTCTTATAATCTTTTTGCCTCTGTAAACAAAGACCTATTGTAACATACTTATGAGAGTTCACACATTTCCACTCTTTTTTTT
>NW_005335092.1:0-263 GCF_000412655.1 Myotis brandtii | reverse complement strand
AATGTTGGAAGTGGCCAGCCACGAAGTGACCAGGGCATCAGAACGATGGAAAGGGAGCTAAAAGGAATGAAAAAGCATGGCAGGCCCAACGCGGCTTTGGCTGCTCGGCCAGCGTCCAGACACCCAGAACCTGTGGACAGCAATCTGGCAAGTGTGGCCTGGGGTCACCTGTGAAGCCACCAGGCATGTGGGGGCCCATCAGGAGGTGGTTGGTGGGGTGCCCCTCCTCCTTCACCAGTTCAGGCCCCTTCACACCCTGGTCT
>NW_005335091.1:0-333 GCF_000412655.1 Myotis brandtii | reverse complement strand
TCTGTGTCCATTGGTTATGCCAATATGCATGCATACACGTCCTTTAGTTGCTCTCTAACCGCCCCCTCCCCTGCCATTTGTCTCTGGATCTATTCCTGTTCATCAAATGTTGATCATTATATCCCACATATGAGTGAGGTCATGTGATATTTATCTTTCTCCCACTGGCTTATTTCGCTTAGCCTAATGCCCTCCAGTTCCATACATGCTGTTGCAAATGGTAAAAGTTCCTTCTTTTTTATAGCGCTGTAGTATTCCATTGTGTAGATGTACCAAACTTTTGTTTTTTATAAAATTTTTTCCTTTTTTATTGTTTAAAGTATTACAAATAGT
>NW_005335090.1:0-781 GCF_000412655.1 Myotis brandtii | reverse complement strand
GACTAGAGGGAGGGAGGGGGGAGGAAGAGAGGGAGAGAGAGAGAAAGAGAGGGAGAGGTGAGAGAGACACATTGATTACTTGCCACTCACATGTGCCTTGAGAGGGGCAGGGATGAACCTGCAACCCATGTATGTGCCCTTGACTGGAAATTGAACCCATGACTCCTCGGTGAGCAAGCCAACACTCTAACCACTGAACAATAGCTCTAACTACTGAGCAACCATCCAGGGTTGTGCTGTCCTTTTAAAGAGAGAAATTAATGGGCTTGTCGCCATGGAGGGAAGGACTGGCAGTGGCCTTAGAGGGTGGGGACCTGGAGGCAGTGGGCATGCGCTCAGTGACTTGCGGGAAAGCTATCTTTAGGCTGCAGGTGCTGGGTTCTTGAACAGAGTGGACTTGCCTTTTCTTAAATGACCACCTGACTAAACTGTCAGGCTGGACATGAGCCAAACAGTCAAAACCGTACCAAGTGGGGAGGAGCGCTCCTTATTACAGGTGTGGCTGCCAACCTCCAATGGAATTCCGTCCTCCTTCCCGACTCTCAGTCTCCCTGCATTAAAAATGGTGGGCACTTGGGGTGCCTGAAGATGGGTGGCATGATGGACTTAGATTAGCCTGGGAATTTTCTCTAGGTCCTCAAGCTTGGCCATATTTTAGAATCCTAAGGGGATATTAAAAACAACAATAACAGCAACAGAGATTCAGTACTGGAATGTGGCCTACGCAGGCGGTGATTTTAATGTGCAGGCTGAAGTCCACTGCTTTCGTTCCTACCCCTCC
>NW_005335089.1:0-295 GCF_000412655.1 Myotis brandtii | reverse complement strand
AGTTTCTAAGTTCCATCAAGTAAAACTGAAGCAATGAGAGCTCTGAACACCCTCTCACACCTTGATTTCATTACTTGAAAATCTTTGGGTTGCAGTTTTAAAAAAATTTTAACATATGTTTTTATTGATTTCAGAGAGGGAGATGGAGGGAGAGATAGAAACATCAATGATGAGAGAGAATCATTGGTTGGTTGCCTCCTGCACACCACACACTGGAAATTGAGCCCGGAACCCTGGCATGTGACTTGAATGGGAATAAAACTGTGACCTCCTGGTTCACAGGTCAACGCTCAAC
>NW_005335088.1:0-364 GCF_000412655.1 Myotis brandtii | reverse complement strand
GGAGGTGGAGGAGCCCTGAGGGGTGATCAGGGCTGGCAGCTGTCATTTGCACCCACTGCCAGCACCTGGTGCCGTCAGTGGGTACAAGTGGCGACTCCGGCACAGGCAGCCGGTTCAAGTGCCAGGCAGGACCACGGTGTGTGGGAGCAAAGAAATTTTAGTAACCACCAGAGGCTCGCCTCGATTACAGCGAACAGTGCCCCGCCTTAGTCTGATGCCACTGCTCACATGTTCCACCATCCTGCTGCGGCCAACGCCCACCATGTTCCGTACATGCCCCCTGGTGGTCAGCACACATCATAGTGACTGGTTGTTTGATTGTTCTGTCATTCAGTCTATTTGCATATTAACCTTTTATTATATA
>NW_005335087.1:0-217 GCF_000412655.1 Myotis brandtii | reverse complement strand
TAGTGCGAGTGTGTGAGTGTGTTAGTGCGAGTGTGTGTGTGTGTGTGAGAATGTGTGAGTTAGTGCGAGTGTGTGAGTGTGTTAGTGTGAGTGTGTGAGTGTGTTAGTGCGAGTGTGTGAGTGTGTGTGAGTGTGTGTGAGTTACTGCGAGTGTGTGACTGTGTATGAGTGTGAGTGTGTGAGTGTGTGTGAGTTTATGTGTGTGAGTGTGTGTAAC
>NW_005335086.1:0-399 GCF_000412655.1 Myotis brandtii | reverse complement strand
ATTTCACCAGGAATTAACTAGCTCCGGTTATGGTTTTCATGACAGTGAAATGAAATCCTAGTCATTTTTTTTCCTTCCTCTTAGACAAGATGATGCAGCGGTGGGCTGACCCATGACCACCTGGCCGTTGGGACATACAGGTGTGGTCACCATTTGGTGCCCCATTCCTGACCTCTGAGCTCTGACATCCAGGCGCTGTGGGCACCTTTGAGCCACTGAGTCTCAATTGTTTATTTCTTTCTTGTCCTTTTTCAACTTAAGAAAGAAAAATGGTGGTAACATCATACTGTTTTCTATGGCAGCCGCACCATTTTTCTATTCCTTCCTGCAGTGTTTGGTCTTAAAGCAAAGGTTAATAGCTAGGTTTGCTTCTCTCCTCTTTTCATCTTTCATGACACC
>NW_005335085.1:0-331 GCF_000412655.1 Myotis brandtii | reverse complement strand
GTAGCGATCATTTCATTTCTATCACTGGGCCAAAGATGATCCCAAGCATAAAATTTTGTTGCCCTATAGGATAGTGACAAGATTAGCAAAACTTCATGCCTGGCCAGTGTGGCTCAGTTGGTTGGGCATTATCCCATGGACCAAGAGGTCACTGGTTTGATTCCTGATCAGGGCACATGCCCAAGTTTTGGGCTCAATCCCAAGTAGGGGGTGTACAGGAGGCAGCTGATCGATGTTTTTCTCTCCTCCCTTCCTTTCTCTGAAATCAATTTTTTAAAAAACCATGTCAGAAAATTTTTAAAAATTCCTGATTGCCTATATAAATGTCTGT
>NW_005335084.1:0-851 GCF_000412655.1 Myotis brandtii | reverse complement strand
AAAAATAAAACAAGGATGATGTGGCAGAGCCCAAGTGCGGCCCACCAAGCCTGAAATAACGACACCTGGACATTTACCGTGAACCTGTGCTGACCCTGCTCTCAAGTCATTCTCCACAACGCACCTGGCCACACAGGTGAGGCCAACAGGCATGTGCAATGACCACGGCTGCAAGCTCAAGTCCTTGATGGTGGCATTGACTTCTGCAGGTCCCTCCTGGACTGAGATGCTGGTTTTGGTTCACTGCCTTGGTGAGAGACTTCCACGGTAACATCCCTCAGTCCAAGGATCAGAGAAGCAATGCAGCTACTAAGTGTATCTATCCTGGGCCTGGGGGGATCCCCAAGGGATGGGTGTGACCTCACTGGATCCAGGAGACGGACTTGGGCCAAGATACCATCTCACACCTGAAATCCAGTTTCTCTGTTTGATGAACCACGTGGGGCTTGGGCCTTTGAATATTAGTGTCAGTTCAGAGCTCGTATGTAACGGCCCTCAGAGTTACCATTTATTGACCTTCAGAAAGTCCAAGTATTTTTCTTTGTCCAGTGCACAGTCACCCTGGTTGTACTAGTTTCCTAGGTCGGCTGTAAACAAAGTACCATCAACTGAATATACAACAGAAACTTATTGTCTCACAGTTCTGGAAGGCAGAAGTTGGAGATCAAGGTGCCACCAGGATGGGTTTCTTCTGTCCCAGATGAGATTCGCTTTCCTTGGAGCCTAATCTATCACTGAAGAAAAAAAATTCCTACTATCATCCATCCATCCACCCCTCCATCCATCCATTCCTCAATGGATATCCTATCTAATGAAAGAGAAACATGGTAATTAGTGTACGACCGCTACCC
>NW_005335083.1:0-211 GCF_000412655.1 Myotis brandtii | reverse complement strand
AGCACTGCTGTGGAGGCGGGAGAGGCTCCCACCACCATCACTAAGCTTCCCACCCATGAGCCCGGCTTCTGGCTGAGCGGCACTCCCCCTGTGGGAGCTCACTGACCACCAGGGGGCATCTCCTGTGTTAAGCGTCTGCCCCCTGGTGGTGAGTGTAAGTCATAGGGACCTGTTGTTCCGCAGTTCTGTCGATTTGCATATTAGCCTTTTA
>NW_005335082.1:0-228 GCF_000412655.1 Myotis brandtii | reverse complement strand
AAAAATCAATAAAAATATATTTAAAAAAAAAAACAAATCTGCAACTCTTTGGTGCATGAGCTGACATGCTAACCAGTGATACACACCAGAGCAATATTTTATTATTTTTGATGCAATTGTAAATGGGATTGCTTTCTTAATTTCCCCTGCTGATAGCTTATATTGGTGTATAGAAAGGGAACCAATTTCTTAATATTAATTTTGTATCCTGCTACTTTACTGAATTCA
>NW_005335081.1:0-339 GCF_000412655.1 Myotis brandtii | reverse complement strand
GATGGGGGTCCCCTACCCAAGCCTGACACCTTTGGCGGAGGCGTCAGGCCTGGGCGAGGGCAGAACCGGTGATTGGGGGAAGATTGGGGTTCCCTGCCCAGGCCTGACACCTTTGGCGTAGGCGTCAGGCCTGGGCAAGGGGCTGATCCGGCGATCAGAGGGTGATGGGGGTCGACGCCTCTAGCCGAGGCATCAGGCCTGGGTGAGGGCAGAGCCAGTGATGGGGAGAGATGGGGGTCCCCTGCCCAGGCCTGACACCTCTGGCGGAGGTGTCAGACCTGGGCAAGAAGGCCGATCTGGCTATTGGAGGGTGATGGGGGTCGATGCCTCTGGCCGAGG
>NW_005335080.1:0-908 GCF_000412655.1 Myotis brandtii | reverse complement strand
GCACGTGTGCCAGGGGTTGCCCACCCCTGCCCTAAATAAATTGAAAAAAATCCCATGTTCATGGGTCATAAGATTTGAAGTGACTACTAATTAATAGAATTTCTTTTGATAATATGTCAATAGTGCCCAAATTATGTAAACAATCAAGGCAATCTCTATGAAAATATCAGCTGGCTCTTTTGCAGAAAATGACAAGCTGATCCTAAAATTTGTATGGAAATGCAAGTGAACCATAAAAGCCAAAATAATCTTGAAAACTAAAAAACAAAGGACTCACAATTCCTCATTTCAAGGCTTACTACAAAGCAACAGCATTTGAGTCTCTATGGTAGTGGCATAAGGATATATGTTAATGGAATAGAACTGAGAGTCAAGAAATACACCTTTACATTTATGGTCAATTGAATTTTAACAAGACATTTCAATGAAAGAAAGAAAAGTCTTTTCAAACATGGTGCTTGGAGAATTAAATATCTAATGCAAAAGAAAGAAACTAAGACTCTACTTAATATATTTTTAAAATAAACATATATGGTCATAAACTTAAATGTAAGAACTGAAATTATAAAACTCTTGGAAGAAAACTTTTGGGTTAGGCAATTGTATCTTAGATATGACACCAAAAGTGCAAGTAATAAAAGATAAAATAGAGTGAACGTCATCAACATTAAAAACCTCTGTGCTTCAACAGACATGACCACAACTTGAAAAGACAACCCCAGAATGAGAGAAAATGTTTGCAACCATATCTTTAATAAGGGACTTATATCCAGAATATAAATGTGCTTACAAATCATTAATAGAAGACAAATAAACCAATTTAAAATGGGCAAAGTATCTAAATCAGTGATGGCGAACCTATGACACACACGTCAGAGGTGACACGCAAACTCATTTTTTGGGTTGAT
>NW_005335079.1:0-210 GCF_000412655.1 Myotis brandtii | reverse complement strand
GTGTGGACTCTTCCTTTCCGAACTTGCAAGAGAATACCGACCCATGGCTCACCGCTCTCCAGCCTCAGCCCACCCTGATGAGCGCCTCACCCCCATACCCGAGAGGGCTAATGCGCGTGGGAACCCAAATAGAAATGTATCATGATGATGCCCTAAGAAGTTAGGATGTACCTTAAAAAAATGGACATTTCAGCAACTTCATCTACTGAC
>NW_005335078.1:0-577 GCF_000412655.1 Myotis brandtii | reverse complement strand
GTGTGTGTGTGTGTGTATATATATATATATATAAATAACAGCAATGAGTGTTTGTATGTATTGAGGATAAGGAAGGATCAGTTTAAAAAGGAGCCTTCACATGCTAATACTACCCAAACTTTGTTTTTTAAATATTCTACCATACTCATTTCTTATAACAACCTATTAATACAGCTATTAAAATGTCAATGGCCTAGGATGAGAGATACTCTAGATACAAAGCCATGTAATGAACATCAGAACACCAGATTAAAGCACGAATAACCATTCATTCATCCACCCACCCATTCATTCCACTTACCATGCACCAGATGCTATTCAAGGAATCTTGTAGATCATCTTTAGAATTCTTCATGCCACACCTCAGCACCTGGGCAATACCTGGCATTCTGTAGGCACTCTGAACTATATTCTGTGCTCCTTCATCTAAAACCTCAAAATATCTTTCCATTGACACATGGTCTAGTTTAAGGCAAATGATCAAAATAAATGATGGCAAATAGAACCTGGAAAAAAAATTCCTTACCTTCTCCTATATCTGTGAGGATTACATTTACTGCTAATCAATTCATTCATA
>NW_005335077.1:0-258 GCF_000412655.1 Myotis brandtii | reverse complement strand
TATATATAAGGAATCAGGACACAGAATGGAATCAGTGGTTTCAACAGTAACACAGGAAGCTGGAAGACAAGGAAAAATGCTTTAAAAATTATGAGGGAAATGATTTTTAACCTAGAATTGTATAAGGAATAATCAAGTATAAAAGTGCAATAAAGCCATTGAAGTTTTTTTTTTAAATCTATCATCTGCCATAGATTCATACTCAGAAAGGTACTCAAGTGTGTGCTCTCACAAAATAGGGGAGTAAATCGATTAAGA
>NW_005335076.1:0-257 GCF_000412655.1 Myotis brandtii | reverse complement strand
TCCAAAATTTAGAATCAGCAATTATTGGGGAGAAAGCCAACTAAATAATTAATCCATTTTTATAACCAACATATATATGTATATATATGTGTGTGTGTGTGTGTGTTTCTTTCCAAACATATGATTGATGTTCATGAGCATTAGAGGTGAGAAAATCTTTACTGAATTTTCAAATATAGACTGTTTATTTAGATCAGTAGGTTTCAAATGCTGGCCCATGGGAAAGTTTTCATTGGTCCTTGGGAAAAATAAAAAAA
>NW_005335075.1:0-532 GCF_000412655.1 Myotis brandtii | reverse complement strand
TTAAAACATCAGCATCAAGTTGAAAGGTCTTGTATTAAATGAGCCAAGTCACAGAGAATTTACACATAAATGATGCTTACCTGTTATTCCCGGCAGCTAGAAACAATTGCCTTAAAATTATTAACTAATGTATACACCATCAAGATAAGTGGGTTTCATTAGTCAAACATCAAATATAATAATAGAGGAATATGCAAATTAGCCAGGTCGCTGTAACATCATGACCGATCTACGAGCTATAGGAGGGCGGGGCAATGAGCTACGAGCAGCAGAGAGCTACCTGCAGCGGTGAGCAGGGTGGCCAGCTGAGGCAAGCGGCAGCGAACTACTTGTGCACAGATTCGTGCGCAGGGCTACTAGGTGAATTATAAAAATGACCTTTTGAGTTTATGTTAGTCATGACAATATTTGAGAGCTCAAATGTTCAGCATGTTCTATAAGTTATAATATAAATTATCTTATTTTTTAAGTTGTGTAACATGTTAAATTTTTGTTAAATTGTCACATTCTTTTATAATTCAGTTTTTGGTCA
>NW_005335074.1:0-265 GCF_000412655.1 Myotis brandtii | reverse complement strand
AGAATAAGTTATTATAGAGTTACCAAAAAAAGTCCTGCCATGGTGTTTCCTGGGACTTCATTACATTTCTAGCAAACTTTGCAGAGAACTGCTATCTTCACAATATTATATTTTCACATCTATACACATTTATTCAAGTCTCATTTCCTTCAATAAAGGTTTTTAATATCTGAAACACTGCAGTGGAGTACATGCATCCTTGCAAAAAAAGCCATGCTAAACGTTCCTTAAATTGCTTCAGGTTTAGGATCTGTTCCGCCAAAGT
>NW_005335073.1:0-215 GCF_000412655.1 Myotis brandtii | reverse complement strand
TAGAGGCCTGGAGCATGGATTCATGCCCTGGTGGGGTGCCTTGGCCTGGCCTGCAGGGATCAGGCCGAAACCAGCCTGGTGCACGGATTCGTCCAGGGCATGTCCGGCCCGTCTTGCCCAGTCCCAATCAGGGCCTATTGGGGCCAGCCAGCTGGGGAGGGACCACGGGAGGTTGGTTGGCTGGGGAAGGACCGTGAGAGGTCTCCAGGGCATGT
>NW_005335072.1:0-321 GCF_000412655.1 Myotis brandtii | reverse complement strand
GGGAACTCACAAACCATAGAACAACCCACCCCGTGCATATAATATGCTTTAACTTTAACAGCTGGCAGAGGAACAAAGCTAACGTCTACGTCAAGGTGGGTTTATTGACAGCGGTCTTGCTTCTCAAGTGCTGGTGAGAGAGGCAAGGCCAAAATATTCAGGGACAGACAGATACTGAGATAGCTGGGCGGGAAAACAGGAAGCAAAGTGACAGGTGAAAGAGCACTTAGGATTCATGAGGTCTCATAACATCACTTATAGAAGGATCTCTCCCTCCCCCAAAACTCAGCCATGCTCTTGGCAAGAGCTGTATGGTTTTGC
>NW_005335071.1:0-282 GCF_000412655.1 Myotis brandtii | reverse complement strand
TGCCTGATTGCCCCTAACCCCTCTGCATGCCTGCCTGCCTGATAGTCCCTAACTGCCCTCCCCTGCCAGCCTGGTTGCCCCTCAACTGCCCTCCCCTGCCGACCTGATCTCATCCCCAATGGCCCTCCCCTGCCAGCCTGATCTTGCCCCCAACTGCCCTCCCCTGCTGGCCTGATCTTGTCCCCAACTGCCCTCCTCTGCTGGCTAATTTGGTTATGATTGGTTGGTTTCTATGCCAGCATTAGAAGCTCCGCCTGCTAGGCAGCCATTGGCTCCCCACAG
>NW_005335070.1:0-294 GCF_000412655.1 Myotis brandtii | reverse complement strand
AAATAATGATGCTGTGAACATAGGGGTGCATATATTCCTCTGGCTGATGTTTTGGGGTTCTTAGGATATATTTTTAGAAGTGGGATCGCTGAATCAAAAGGCAGTTCTATTTTTTATTATTTGAGGAATCTCCATACCGTTTTCCACAGTGGCTGTATCAACAGTGATGGAGGTTCTCTTTTCTCCACATCCTTGCCAGCACTTGTTGGTTGTTGATTTATTTGATTATAGCCTTTCTGGCAGGTGTGAGGTGATAGCTTATTGTAGTTTTAATTTGCATCTCTTTGATGATTA
>NW_005335069.1:0-222 GCF_000412655.1 Myotis brandtii | reverse complement strand
CACATGCCTGGGTTGTGGACTTGATCCCCAGTTGGGGTCATGCAGGAGGCAGCTGATCAATGTTTCTAATTGAAGTTTCTATCTCTCCTTTTCTCGTCCTCTCTCTCAAAAATCAATAAAACATATTTTAAAAAATATACAGTCTTTAAGAATGTAGACATAATATTATTTCCACAGAGGTTTTCCCCTTTATTTTCTAGGTATATGCAAAAATCAATGGTA
>NW_005335068.1:0-232 GCF_000412655.1 Myotis brandtii | reverse complement strand
GTCTATGAAGGATGCACAATGAGGTAGCAATACAAATGCATGTGGTATGTTATGGTGACATGTGGAAAACTGGTAACAATGTGGACTCTTATCAGAGTCCTCCAAGTCTGGAAAACAATAAAGGATCAGCAATCCCCCTTTTTGCATTGTAGGGTACCACTTATTGCAAAGTACCACTCTTCCCCCATATAACTTTCAGCCGTGGGCAAACTACGGCCCACGGGCCGGATTC
>NW_005335067.1:0-216 GCF_000412655.1 Myotis brandtii | reverse complement strand
TGGTGGCTGGCAGGGCGGGCCTGGGTGAGAAGGGCCCAACACACGCCAGAGCCAACCTCCCGCAGTCCCTCCCTGGCGACAGCACCTGGGCCGGTGCTGCGGCTCAAAGGGTGTCTGTGGAGTGAGTGGGTCCCTCCAGCAGGTGGGGTCCCTCAGACCGGCCTGTGGATATTGGGCCGACCCCTTGAAGGGTCCCCAAGTGAGAGAGGAATCATG
>NW_005335066.1:0-537 GCF_000412655.1 Myotis brandtii | reverse complement strand
TGATTCCAGAAGCCATAGCTGAAGAGGAAACAGTCAACAAAGGACAGATTGCCAAACTTCGTGTTGCTGAGACGGCCCCCGTGAGTCCGAGGTGACCCCTTAGGGCCAAGGCGGCCCCCGTGGGGCTGGGATGGCCCCCCGAGAGGCTGGGACAGCCCCGGTGAGGCTGAGGCGGCCCTGGTAGGGTGGGACAGACCCGGTGAGGTTGAAATCGGCCCTGGTGAGGTTGAAACAGGCCCAGTGAGGCTGAAACGGCCCTGGTGAGGCTGAAACGGCCACGGTGAGCCTGAGACAGTCCCAGTGACACTGAGACGGCCCCGGTGAGGTTGAGAGGGCCCCGGTGAGGTCAAGATGGCCCCGGTGAGGTCAAGACGGCCCCGATTAGGTTGAGATGGCCCCAGTGAGGTTAAATCGGCCCCAGTGAGGTTGAAACGGCCCTGGTGAGGTTGAATCCGCCCCGGTGAGGTTGAAACAGCCACGGTGAGGCTGAAACGGCCCATGTGAGGTTGAGACACCCCCGGTGAGGTTTAAACCGCC
>NW_005335065.1:0-671 GCF_000412655.1 Myotis brandtii | reverse complement strand
ACCTACACATTAAAGACCCTCGTGGAGGAAGACAAACATGTTTCCAGACTGAAGGACTTTGAGGAAAGCGAGGCCTTTAACCGAGAGGGTCAGTAAGGACAGATCATGTGAATAGAAGATGAAGAACAGAAGCTCATGAGCAAAACTGGACTTGGTCAACTTGAGAGCTGCTGAAGCATTCCTGTGGAGCCGTGTGGTGAGTGGCAGGGGGCAGGGGGGCTAGAGATATGGCTCAGGAGTTACCAGTAAAGCTCTGATCATGGAAGCTGGACACAAAAGGCCTGGGGACTGACGATGCTTCAGGGTTGGATGGAGGGACAGGAGCCAGCGGAGCACCATGGGAAAAGGGTAAGGAAGACCCAGGGAAACAGGAGTGAAGAAGCCAAGAGAAGAACCTCCAGACACCATGACCAACACCAGCGCTGATGTTACAGAGAGAGCAAGTCTGACAATCAATTTGGAGAGATCCTGGAGGCGCCCGGAAAGCAGGGAAAGCAGGCCAGCAGAGCAAGAGTCAGACTGCAGAGCTGGAAGCAAGCAGATTGTGAGAAAGAGGAATCTAGTGGCAAAGGAGGGAACAGGGAAGAGTGGAACATCCAATCCAGAGATGAGGGTTAGCATTGGCCAACCTGGAGCTTTCCTCCATTATGCTGCTGTCGGGTGCTCAGATG
>NW_005335064.1:0-874 GCF_000412655.1 Myotis brandtii | reverse complement strand
ACTTGATGACAGCTGCCTTCCTAGCCAGTGTTTACTCACCCGTCAGCATATATGTATAGCTGTTTGCTACCCTCCATCTCATTATTCATTATCTTTGGAGAGCACAGTTATAAGCAATAGTGTTAAATGCTTATTTTTCCTTGGGTTTCTCTTCCACTAAGAAATACTATTCCAAGCTTTTACTCTCCTGATTCTTCAATGCCCTGACAGCAAATTCCAGCTCTTATTATTAGCCTCACAGGCTACAGAGCAACCGTCAACCTTATTTTGATGACCAGTCAGGCTATATTTTCTGGAAAAGTGATTTCACTCTCCAAGTCAATCAGAGGAAACCTAACAGTGGATTAGTTGTCACCTTTATGTCAGAGCAAGTTCTACAGCGATACCTTCACCATAATATGCAACACACAACAGCCAACTTCCATTTAGGACAGAAGAGTGACAGTGCACAACAAAAGAAATATGACTTATTTGATGGTGGCTTGAAGGGGGAAAATGAATCTATATGTTCAGTCTATAAAAGTCTCAGGATGATGTACCATAGTAAAATGATCAGGGAATCAAGGTCAAACTCCCACTTTCACACACACCCTCCCCGTATGTGGAAATATGCAATCTTATAATTCCAGTACTGTCTCTTCCCCCTTCAAATATTTTCCTCCCACTCTCTCTCAAATCTACTCCAATCAAGCCTTTGTTTCCCCAATAATTCCCACACACACCCACTTTATTGAGCAATTCCTTTCAATATCACCAATGAACTCTATGTTTTTAAGTCCAAATGGTAAACTCTCACTCTAACTGGTCTATTGTAGCATTTTGACACAATTGAATCCTTCCCTGCTCTCTCTCTCTCTCTCTCTCTCTCTCTCTC
>NW_005335063.1:0-222 GCF_000412655.1 Myotis brandtii | reverse complement strand
ACTTAGCTATTTCTTGAGAACCTCAAGGAAAAAAAAAAAACAACATCAAAATTTTGAAGGATATTGGGCCCACAGTGATTAAAACATTTATGGAAGAGGAATGAATAAACAAAGTTTTTCATCATCCAAAAAACACAGAAAGCAGTAAAAAAATATAAAATAAAAATCATTTAAAAAATGTGGATAACTATGGAAGACAGTATGGAGTTTCCTCAAAAAACT
>NW_005335062.1:0-242 GCF_000412655.1 Myotis brandtii | reverse complement strand
CATCCATGATGAGAGAGAATCATGGATCAGCCGCCTCATGCTCGCAACCTACTGGCAATCGAGCCCTAAACCTGGGCATGTGCCCTTGACCGGGAATCAAACCTTGACCACCTGGTTGATAGGTCCATGCTCAACCACTGAGCCACGCCGGCCAGGGCGGAAGTGCAATATTTGGAATATGAGAAAGCACCTTGGAAACACGTCTGTCACGCTCCCCAGTCTTCAGCCTTAAAGGTGTCAAT
>NW_005335061.1:0-380 GCF_000412655.1 Myotis brandtii | reverse complement strand
TGAAACACAGGACAAAACAAAGGTCCATTACATTGCACTGGGAGAAGATAAAAAATAAGAAATATAAAAATAGGTAAGGTGAGCCCTGTCCGGTGTGGCTCAGTTGTTACAGCATTGCCATACACACCGAAGAATCAAGGGTTCCATTCCCAGTCAAGGGCATGTACCTGGGTTACAGGTTCGCTCCCGGCCCCCCAGCTGATGTCTCTCTCTCTCTCTCTCTCACATTGGTGTTTCTCTAAGTTGCATTCTATCTTAAAAGGTGGAAAGAGCTTTGGCCCCCCCCCCCCAAAAATAGTGCAAGGTGATAGAAATCAAGTATTTGATGAGAAGAGATATTTCCTTTTTAAGTAGTATGGTCAGGGTAGATCTCAATGAGA
>NW_005335060.1:0-215 GCF_000412655.1 Myotis brandtii | reverse complement strand
TACCCTGTACAGTCATCACAATAATGATATTTCATCAACCTGTAAAATGACTCTTGCTCCCATTCAAATGAGTTTCATTTAAAACAAGTATGTTACTTCTTATTCACTCGTTATCCCCAGCACCCAATAGATTGCCTGCCACCTAAAAGGAGTCAATACACATTTATTAAATAAAAACAAACAAACAAACTTTCAAATTCTTCCCAATGAAAATG
>NW_005335059.1:0-305 GCF_000412655.1 Myotis brandtii | reverse complement strand
TACCATGTTTCTCTTTTATTAGTGTAGATGTATTTTTTACATTTCACAACAGTTCCACAATTTTCAGTAATACAAGTTTAAACATCCCTATATAATTCTGAATGGCCGTTGGAGCCTGATGTACTTCACTGAGAAGCAGCCTGGCTTCCCGGGAAGGATACCGGATGGGCAGTAGGGAAGGAGATTCAGGAGAGAATCTGGCTTGTTGCTAACTTGCTAGGTTACCATGGGTTAGTTGCTAAAACTTGCTGGCCTCTCACTTCCTCTACAGGGGTGGGCAAACTTTTTTACTCCAGGGCCACAAT
>NW_005335058.1:0-1489 GCF_000412655.1 Myotis brandtii | reverse complement strand
CCAATTTTGAATGAGTAACACAAGATGTATAAAAAAAACATTATATAGATACCCACACTAGAGGCCCGGTGCATGAAATTCGTGTACTCAGGGAGATCTCTCAGTCCGGCCTGTGTCCTCTCGCAGTCCGGGAGCCTTCGGGGGATGTCCAGCTGTAAGCTGGCAGTCAGAAATCCTTAGCACTGCCACAGAGAAGAAAGAGGATCCCGCCACCACCACTGTGCTCGCCAGCCATGAACCCAGCTTCCAGCTGAGCGGCACTCCCCCTGTGGGAGCGCACTGACCACCAAGGGGCAGCTCCTGCATTGAGCGGCTGCCCCCTGGTGATCAGTGTGCGTCATACCGACCCATCGTTCCACCATTTGGTCAATTTGCATATTAGCCTTTTATTATATAGGATTATTTGAAAACCCCAAGTATTTAGGAATTAGACAGTAATTACTAGAATTTCAGAGACTCAATAGTTAAGTAAAAAAAAAAAAGGTAGAAATTTTGAATTGAGGAAGTAATATTTTCAGAAAATTCTCCCATGATAAATTATTCCTTCCCACAATCATTCCTCATTTTATGAGTACTCTGCCCTCCTAACATTTTCAGAGATGGTACTCACCACAATATACTCTTCTACTATAAACCAGTAAAAACAAATTCAATGTGCTTTTTTTAATTTAAAGTGTAATATATTAATACACTAGCTAATAATACTTTTATTTAATTCATAGGAGTCACATATTTTATAATTGAAATTTAAAAATAGCAATATTGCTTTTGAAAAAGAAATAGAAAGTTCACTTACAATAAAAAGAGAAACACACACAAATTTAAGTTTTAAAAAAATGAGCCCTATAAAAAGAAGTAAAAGAGGCAAAAAAGTTCTGAATCTATAGATTTTTCTGTTTATTTTGTTTTGTTTTTAATCATTAATATAGTATTTCCTTATCTCATTCTGAATAAGTTTAGAAATAATTGATCTTTACTTGTGGGATGAATGAATTCCAAAAACTGGGAGAAACCAATGTTATTTTCAAATTTGATCTCAGCAAGTGTGAATATGCGGCAGCTGTTTTTCCTTGTCATAATTAATTCCTGTCAGAAAACTTTATTACCAGGAGTTGGAAGGCTCATTTAGAGGGCTTGGCTTCCTGATGCCAGCTTTACTCTGGAGCATGTACAGCTGTGGAATTCCAGGAAATCAGATGTTCTTCAGAAAATGATGGAGCAAGCACATAGAACACCAGAGAGAAAAGTTTGGCAGTTCAACATAGGGGTTTGCAGTCTTCAATCTGCGTTATGCAAAGTCAGGGCTATTTATTAAATACCCTACTTATGTTGCTTGATAAAAATTGTAGTAATTTGTTGTCGATGTTGATCATGTGGATGCCTCATATTTTCTCCATTCTAGACATTTATTTCTTTAATCAAGCATAGACTTTATTATAAGATATTAGTTCGCTATGTACACAAATGTGCCTTGCTTTAATAAACAATG
>NW_005335057.1:0-311 GCF_000412655.1 Myotis brandtii | reverse complement strand
CCCAGCTCCCTCATTCCTTGGCACAGATACGTCTCAGTGTTTTACACTGATGCCTAGACCTTTCCTGCAGCATTAACTCTGTTGCCCACCATGGTATCTGGCTGAGTAACATGATCCTTGTTGGAGCCTCCCCCTCCTTGTATCACCCCTCCTGTCTCCTGCCAGTGCCCCAGCATACCCCAGGTGATCCAGTCCACCTAGTCTTTAGTCAGGGCCTGTTTCTAGGGGAAACCCAACTGAGGTACTTTCCTTTTAGTTAGTGATTAAGACTCTAGACTTTAGAGCAGCGGTTCTCAATCTGTGGGTCGCGA
>NW_005335056.1:0-304 GCF_000412655.1 Myotis brandtii | reverse complement strand
TATAATAATAAAAGCATAATATTCTAATTAGACTGGAGAGCCAAATGACCTTCCGGACGTCATTCCAGACATCCTTCTGGACAAAGCCGTTGTGGCGGGGTCAAGGCAGAGGTGGTTATGGGCGATCAGGCAGGTAGGCGAGTGGTTAGGGGTAATCAGGCAGGCAGGCAGGTGAGCAGTTAGGAGCCAGCGGTCCCAGATTGCAATAGGGATGTCCTACTGCCAGTTTAGACTGGCAGTCAGACATCCCCCGAGGGGTCCCAATTACAAGAGGATGCAGGCTGGGCTGAGGGACCCTCCCCCC
>NW_005335055.1:0-243 GCF_000412655.1 Myotis brandtii | reverse complement strand
GCCATGCTCCTCACCCTGGCACTGGGCCGCACCCCCCGCCCAGCAGGGCTTGATAGAGGACCTGAGGCTGCGCCCCCCCTGCCCAGCATGGCTTGACGGGGGAACTGAGGCTGCGCCCCCTGCCCAGTGGGGCTTGACGGGGGACCTGAGGCTGTACCCCCTGCCCAGCACCTGGCTGGGGGACCTGAGGCTGTGCCCCCTACCCTGCGGGGCTTGATGGGGGTGGGGCCGGCCGGGTCTGGG
>NW_005335054.1:0-284 GCF_000412655.1 Myotis brandtii | reverse complement strand
TTCCTTCGCCGCCTCCTGAGCCACCTAACCTAACAGCCACCTAAAATTTGAAGCTTCTAAAAGTTAAAAGTTCAAATTAAGTTGGGATAAATTATGATTGTGATAATAGAATGCATAAAGTATAAAAATTCATTTTTTAGGAAAATAATTCTTGCGTTTTCTCTGAAAAATTAGTAGTTCAAATATGTTATAGTCTTTATGTGTATGTGTGTCAGTGTACTACATGTGGTAAAATTTCAGCCTATGCTATAATATTTTATTGGCCTGATTAAAAAGGAGGATTA
>NW_005335053.1:0-310 GCF_000412655.1 Myotis brandtii | reverse complement strand
TGTGAGAGAAACACACATCAATTGGTTGCCTCCTGCACGAGCCCCGTGCAGGGCCGGGGCTGGGGAGGAGCCTGCAAGAGAGGTACACACCCTTGACCGGAATCAAACCCAGGACCCTTCAGTCCAGTCCACAGGCAGACACTCTATCCACTGAGCCAAACCAGCTAGGGCTCAACTTGGGTTTTTAGAAAGGTGATTGACTGCTTTCCATCTTAGTAAATATCTATAATAAAACCCCATGGAAGTAAGTTAGATATAAGAAAACACTTCCTGCCCTAGCCGGTTTGGCTAAGTGGATAGAGCGTCGGCC
>NW_005335052.1:0-245 GCF_000412655.1 Myotis brandtii | reverse complement strand
TCGGCGCCATCACGCTGCCCCACAGCCCGCGGTGCAGGCGGGATCTTGGGGATGTTGTTGAACAGGAGCGGGTCTTGGAGGTGTTGGGACTCCTCCCCAGGGAGACCCTTTACCCTGGAGTACCCGCCGCTCCATTCACCCCCTCGGCCAGCGGGGAGCACCCTCAGTGAGTCCTCTGCTCTGGGCCTGGGGCGGAGGAGACCGCGGAGGGCGAGGCCCTGAAGCAGGAGGAGGCCCCGGAAGGC
>NW_005335051.1:0-882 GCF_000412655.1 Myotis brandtii | reverse complement strand
ACCTGGGCATGTGCCCTGACCAGGAATTGAACTGTGCGTGACCTCCTGGTTCATAGATCGATGCTCAACCATTATGCCATACCAGCTGGGCTGAGGTGTTTTTTAGAACAGACCCCAAATAATATTTGGAGGAAAACATTGAAGACCCCCAATGTTAGATGTGTCTAGTGAGGCCACAGAATTTTTAACTTAGAAGACTTTAAGAAGCAGAAATTCTCAGAAAACAAAAAGCAAACAAAAGAGAGGGCAGTGTGTAGCAGTTAATCTTGCAGACTCTAGGTCTGAACAACTGAGTTTGTGTCCTGTCTCTGTTCTTCATTAGCTTGTCTCCTAGTTCTCTCAACTATGTGTAAAGCTTCAATAAATTTTATTATTTCCCTGTTCCTCAGATTTTTATTACCAATGTCCACAGTCTTCAATACATTTAAGTTGCTGTTATTATTTTCCATTGAATATCAAACTTTGAGCAATGTAGCGTCTTTATGCATTCTCCAAATGCATTGGTAACAAAATGTACTTCTGGAAAATTGAAGACACTGATATCATATAAAAAGTTGTTAGCTTTAAGCTGGGTAAGTGTCAAAGGTTTGCTGCCAAAAATGATAACACTGGTTTTGGCCTAAATGTTCTGAAGATGTTCTTTTTTATACACACATAATAAAAAGCCCTACATTGCACTCTTCATATTTGTACTATAGTTGTCATTTATTTTACCTTTACATATTTTATAAACTCCATGCTAAATTGTTTTTATTTTTGCTTAAGAAGTTAATTATCTTCCAAAGAGATTTTTAAGAAAAATGTATATATTTAATAGTATAGTTGCCATTTTTGTTGCTCTTCATTTCTTTTTTTAAATATATTTTTTATTGTTGATAGTAT
>NW_005335050.1:0-212 GCF_000412655.1 Myotis brandtii | reverse complement strand
TGTGTGTGTGTGTGCACATTTACATGTAACATGCATGAAATATAATACCAAATCCTTCTATTTGTGTATAAATCTATATATTGTTTTAAGGGCTGATGATAATTGCAATATCAATGTTAATAATGTATAAGAAGAAGTTAAAATAATTTATAGTAAATTTTGGTAATGATAATTTGTCATAATACAGTGGTTCTCAACCTTCCTAATGCCGC
>NW_005335049.1:0-217 GCF_000412655.1 Myotis brandtii | reverse complement strand
GTCCACTGAGCCACACCGGCCAGGGCTGCCTGCTTGTTTTCCATGGAAAAGTCTTTGCTTAAAAAGAAATCTTTAGCCCTGACCGGTGTGGCTCAGTGGATAGAGCGTCGGCCTGCGGACCGAAGGGTCCCGGGTTCAATTCCGGCAAGGGCATGTGCCTTGGTTGCGTGCGCATTTCCGGTGGGAGGTGTGCAGGAGGCAGCTGATCGATGTCTCT
>NW_005335048.1:0-1043 GCF_000412655.1 Myotis brandtii | reverse complement strand
CTTCAAGACCAGATTTCACTGTTTTAACTAAAAGGCATCTATTCCTCTTCCTGCAGGACTACCTACCAACCAGCCAGTGCTTTCAGGATTCTGCCTTCTAGTGGTCTCAGCATGCTCCCAACACTCCAACTGCCCCCACACTGGCTGCCTCCACAGTGTTAATAGTGCAGTCCTGGGTGCCCTCAGGAGAGCCCATCATAGGAATTCAGCATTTGGGGATCTGAGAGTTAGGAGACCACTTCTCTACAGTTCCTGTCCTGGACACTTTTATACTGATGCACTTTGCTGGGGTCACTTTTATTAATTCTGCAGTAACAAAAGACCACCATTCAAAGCGGTCACTAGCCATTTATTTCAAGCATCCCAGTCCAGGCATGTGATACCGCTGTCCCCTCACTGTTGCACCATGCTAGGGAGACACCTTGTGCAAGCTGGACTTCTGCATGAAGCAGTGGCTTCCACTGCCACTTCTGCCCGTTTGCGTGCCGTTGTTAGTGAAATTTGGGAGGTAAAATAACAGAAGGAATTTAGGGAAATAGTATCCCTATTCTTTTTTTTCTGTAACTTATTTTCTTTCTTTTCGGATAAGAACACTCATTTCCCTTGATACACAGAACTTCCTCTAGCCCCACAACTCACAGGCTCCTCATTTCTCTCACTGTGGTGGTTGAGGCTCCTACACTCTTTCTCCTGGACTATCACATTTGCCTCCTAACAAACATTCCTCTCTTGGGTGTTCTCCCAGCTCCATCTTCTCTCCACTCACGTGTCCTCTTCGGTGGTCATCTAAAATAAGAGTACTCTGTTTGCAACGTAACCCATAACCATACACACACACACACACACACACACACACACACACTTTTGGACAAGATCAAGTCCATTGATATTTTACACACAGCCCTTCACAACTTGGCAGTACCCTTGCTTTCCAGCCCCATGTCATGCCATTGTTGCTCTTCAATGAACTCCTCATCCTTCACACCAGTCCTCAGCTTCATCACACACCAGTCTTCCCTCGCTCTTTGTACTGGGCCCCCTGA
>NW_005335047.1:0-292 GCF_000412655.1 Myotis brandtii | reverse complement strand
TAAAAACAGGAGGACAGCTTAAGGGAGCTGTACGTCAGCATGAAACATAGTAATCCTAATATATAAAAACCCAGGGTCCATAACTACTGACCAAAGGCTCCACGAACACTGGTAGCCAGCCCTGCAGTCAGTGCTGGGTTTCCGTGGTGACCCAGCACTGACTGCTGCTGGTGCAGGCACAGCGACCCAGCACTGACTTCCAAGGGGGCTGTGGATCAGGCCTGAAGAGAGGCTGGGAAAGAGAGGCAGGGTCTCATCTGCAGCCTCCATGGCAGCTGTTGATCAGCTGTTG
>NW_005335046.1:0-833 GCF_000412655.1 Myotis brandtii | reverse complement strand
AGGGTTCTTGCCTCTTCCACTTCCATTCTGCCCAACACAGGCATCAGAACTTGCAACTCAGAGGATGAAAGCCACTGGAGGAAGCAGAATAGAAAGAAAGGTTGAGAGCACCCAGGTCCCTGAGTGTACATGTAAGAAGCAGCTGGAGCAGCCCTGGAATGCTCCGGGTGCCGCCCTTCCCCACTGATCCACCTCCTTGAGTCAGTGCCATACTCTCAGGTCCTCCTAACCTGGGACTCTCCCCTGGGGGAAGCCTAGCAAGTCACTATTCCTCAAAGCTGTCCTCTGCCACTTCCCTCTCACAGACATCCTTGAAAGCTGATCTTTCAAGGATGTCTGCCCCCACAAAATACAACACACCCTTGAGGTCAGTGATTTCCACCAAGGTTAAGCCTTCTGGGCATAGAAAGCAATTTTCCCACCATTCTTCAATATTTTTTCTTTTGAGTACAGCATACTCTTCCACTGTCATATTTTAGCCACAAGTACTATCCGGTCAAGCTTCAGGGGCTGTTATAAGAGTATATTTACCTCCAGGTAGTAAAATGTGTTTGCTTGTTGAACTTCTATCAAGTTACAGATTTTTGCAAATAGAAATTATATAAGGGAAAAGGAATAAAAAACAATCTATACTAATAAGAGCATAATATGCTAATTAGACCAGATGTCCTTCCGGACGTCATTCCTTCCAGACAAAGCCGCAGCAGGCAGGGGCCGTGGCAGAGGCAGCAGAGGCCCCCAGCTGTGGCAGGCAGAGGCCAGGGCCAAAGCCCTTGCACGAATTTCATGTATCGGCCCTCTAGTATACACATAATTAAATAAGTCTGTATATA
>NW_005335045.1:0-362 GCF_000412655.1 Myotis brandtii | reverse complement strand
TGATTGCCCCTAACCACTCTGCCTGCCAGCCTGATCGTCCCCATCTGCCTTCCCCTGCTGGCCTGATCACCTCCAACTGCCCTCCCCTGCTGGCCCAATCACCCCCAACTACATTCCCCTGTGGGGCTGAGAGGACTGGGAGACTCCAGCTGAATGAGGCAGGGCTGAGGGGACTGGGCACCGCCATCTTGTGAGGGCATGGCAGTCAATTAGTATATTCCCTCTTTATTAGATAAGATTGGCTTCCGGGTATTCATTACGTGATCATTTCTACCTGAACAAAAATATTTGATCTGGATTTTTTTTATTTTTGATAGGAATAGGGCATCTACTCTCAGGTATCCTATTATAGCTAAAACCAG
>NW_005335044.1:0-276 GCF_000412655.1 Myotis brandtii | reverse complement strand
CAGATGCACAGGCAGTAAAACGCTGGCCTCTCCCCAAACCCCACACCTGGTGCCTCTCTCCCAGAAAAGGTCTGGGAACCAGCCGCTGCCCCCAGGCGCCAGAGCAGGCCTAGAGAGGTCCCAGCTCTGGCATTGCCTGGTGGGCAAACACAGCATCTTTCCTGCCTCGTCTTGTGCACAAACCCTGACTCCAGCTTCCCTCCACTGCAGCCCCTCTGCCGCCCTTGGTCCTCCTCTTACTTTCCCGTGACCTGGGCAGTCCACCTTCTCATTCTT
>NW_005335043.1:0-886 GCF_000412655.1 Myotis brandtii | reverse complement strand
CTGGAAAACGCCATTCTCAATTATTACAACAATAACAGCAACAACAACAACAAAAGCCAAGCAAACAGAAAATTCACAACTTTTTTTTCTAACCCATCAGAGCACAGAAGGTGCAGGTCCCAAAATACAAGGTAGACAGTTTATTTGAAGGTGTGAGGCAAAACCAAAACACTTGCTTACTTGTGCCAGCTGCTCCTGGATACCTATGTTTAAAAGGTAGGATAATTGACTAATTACTGGAGGCCAGGTGTGCACACACTCCACCCAGTACTCACAAAAATGATTGTTAGAGACCAGAAAAGCTCTGCAATATGGGGAAGAACAGAGGATGAGGAGAACAGGGGGACAGAAACCAATGCCAGAGCAGTAAGAAACTCTGAGAATCCTCTTCCTTGTTTTCCCTAAGGAAATAAATCCTTTGATCTGTAGGATAAGGACAAGTTGTCCCATTAGTACTGGTGAAAACTCATTGCAGCTGGGAAAGGAACCCTCTACCCCTGGGAAATAAGTGCAAGGCTCAAAACTGCACTGTGCCCCTGGCTGGGTAGCTGTGTTGGTTAGAGCATCATCCCCATATGCCAAGGCTGTGGGTTCCAGCTCCGGTCATGGCATGTGTCGGAGCCAGCAGCAAGAGCACTGCACAGCTCTGTTGGTCTGACTGTCTCTGAGTCCATATATTCTTCTAAATTCTCCCATTCCACTACTCCAGGGCTGGTTCCTGCTTGAACCCTGCCCAGTGTACTGTTGGGAACTTAGTCCAAGTTCCTCCTTTGTCCTCTGCTCACTATTCACAGGTGTTGGCTCTGAACCCCTCTGCTTGAGACTGGACCTCCTAGGACTCTGGGACTTAGAGTAGCCATGAGAGGCTGTGGGTGTATAATAATGA
>NW_005335042.1:0-406 GCF_000412655.1 Myotis brandtii | reverse complement strand
GATTTTGCTGCCTGTGGATTCCTCTAAGATTTCTATGATTTCCCATCTTATGTTTAAGTCCTTTATCTACTTTTAGTTTATTTTTGTGTAAGTTGGTGGCCTAGTTTCATTTTTTTGCATGTATCTGTCCAATTTCCCCAACTCCACTTATTGAAGAGACTGCTTGACTCCATTGTATGCTCTTGCCTCCTTTGTCAAATATTAGTAGAGCATAGTGGTTTGAGTTGATTTCTGGGTTCTCTATTCTATTCCATTGGTCTATATATCTGTTCTTGTGCCAGTACCAGGCAGTTTTGAGAACAGTGGTTTTGTAATACAGCCTGATATCTGGTATTCAGATCCCTCCTACTTTGTTCTTCTTAGGATTGTTGCAGCTATTCGGGGTCTTTTTTTTATTTCAGATGAA
>NW_005335041.1:0-227 GCF_000412655.1 Myotis brandtii | reverse complement strand
TGCATATATACATATAAGATCTTTGTTTAATCTCTTTTGCCCCCCACTCCCTTACCTCTGAGAATTGTCAGTCTGTTCTATTTCCATGCCTCTGATTCTATTTTATTCACCAGTTTATTCTGATCATTAGATTTCTTATTCTTTTATTTTGATTTTTATAATCAATTATTGATAGAAAATGTATTTGGGGTAATTTGTTGTTCATATTTTTTATCTTTTTCTTCTTC
>NW_005335040.1:0-859 GCF_000412655.1 Myotis brandtii | reverse complement strand
AACAAACTGGTTTTGATCTCTTTACCCCTGGGGACAGTGGAAGACACATACACCAGATCAGTCACTTCTGACTAATGCCCAGCGTCTATGTTGCTCTGTGTCAGTTAGGATAATTTACCCAGCATGGCAGCTACAAATGCAGGCACCACAAATAATCCACTGTCATCTGCCATGATCCGTTTTTTTTCTCTTCTTTCTTAATGTGCTTTACTGTTAAGTTGAATGGACCAACACTCTATTTACAAAGTAGTCCTCACAACAATCTTGAAAGGTAGGTGCTATCCTCATTCAACACTGGAGGAAACTGAAGCGCAGTAATGTTACATGACTTGCTTAAGGATGCACAGTGAATAGTGGCAAAGGATGGAATACACCCTGGTCCATCTCTGAAGTCAGTGCTCTGCTCAGTACATTATGTAGCCTGTCTATACAGCCCCTGCCAGGTCATTCTGCATGGGAGACACTTTATAAGGGAGATACTTTAGTCTAGTGACTGGTCACTACAATGTAAAAAAAAAAAAAGGCAGAGCTAGATATTTGTATTGACTAGTTAATTTTATTGTGATTGGTTCATTTAGAGTGCTTATTATTCCTTTGGAGTTCATTAGTCTATTTTGGATAACTGAATTTATATATAGTGGAATATAAAGTATGGATATTTAGATGGGGAAGTTAGCTTGGACCCAACTTGTTTACTGAAACTTCAAATAGTTTAAACTAGTACCCTGAGTAGCCAGGATTATATATTTTGAGGCATTAACTTTGTGTAGCACTGACACAGTCTTTGAACTACACAATGACTTTATTATCTTCTAGTTAATCTTTTATTTTTTAAAATATATTTTTTATTGATTTTAGA
>NW_005335039.1:0-446 GCF_000412655.1 Myotis brandtii | reverse complement strand
AATATTTAAAATTATACTGTAATCCCAGAAGGGAGGAAAGAAAAGAAAGCAAAACTCTCAAGCATTTGCCATGATCGAATGAATTGCTGTTGGTGGGAAATAGCACGAAAAGACAAAACAGTCTGGTTTCTTTAGACCCATGTTTTCTTTTAATTTCAGTAAATTCTTTCTCAAGCATAAAGAGCTGATAAAGAGTAAACTATTTTTTTAACCTCTCAAACAACTTCTTGAAATTTTTATTCTATCTTAACTGATGAGAAATGTGACAACCCTAGCCAATCAGCAAGATGGTTCATTAGAAGTTGCCAGCAATCTTGATTTAAATGACCATTTTTCTGCTGTCAAGCTTCTGCTTTTATTGATTGATTGATTGTTATTTTAAAATGTTTTTTTATCGATTTCAGAAAGAGAGAGGGAGAGAGATAGAAACATCGATGAGAGAGAAA
>NW_005335038.1:0-918 GCF_000412655.1 Myotis brandtii | reverse complement strand
AGTAGGGGAATGAGGGCCTGTGCTGGGGGGCGGGAGCAGGCGTGGAGAGGTCAATGGGGGAAAAAGGAGATATATGTAATACTTTCAACAATAAGGAATTTAAAAAAAAAAAAGAATGGGTATGCAAAATGGGCAGTTTACAGGTAATATTGGCTGAGGGTTGCAAAAGCCTGAGGGTATGCAAAGGGTTGGTAGTTTTCAAAGGGCTGGGGTTTTTCAAATGACTAGGGTGTTCAAAGGGCTGGCTCCTCTGGTTTCTGCAACCAGTAAACTTCCTCATATTTCATTGGCCAAAATTGTGTCATCAGCTCATGTCTAAACTAATCCATGGTGAGAGTAATGGGATCCCCATGATAACTTACCAACTGTGACTCACCCCCTGGGATTGGTGATGGGACAGCTTCTCTTGAAACATACTCACACAGATCAGAGTGAAGACCTAAACAAAAGCAGAACTCCTTTAGGAAGGAGAAGACGAGAGAATGGATGCTAAATAGACAACCCATTACTTCTGCACCCGCTCTGTGGATGGGAAAGTTGCTTCTCTCTCTCAGCTGGCCCACTTCCAGCCATATATATATACAGTGAGGTATTTGGGTTTGATCATCCTGAAGAGCCCTCCCAACCTAGATACAGTGACTATGGTTTCCCCTTATAGCATCCTGAGACACGAACACAGGGTGGGGCAAAAGGTTTACAGTTGTGAGTATGCAAACCACAGAGTTTATTCTTGTATTATTATTTATTAACTAGAGGCCCAGGGCATGAATTAGTACCTGGGTGGGGTCTGGCCAGCCCGGCCCCAATCAGGGCAGATCAAGGCTGGGCCTGTAGGGAGGAGGAGATGGTGGGAGGTTTGCCGGCCAGCCTACCCCAATCAGGGCCAGTGGGCCCTGCCCCCGATTGGGGTTGGGGGGC
>NW_005335037.1:0-223 GCF_000412655.1 Myotis brandtii | reverse complement strand
CTCCCCTGCTAGCCTGGTCACCCCTAACTGCCCTCCCAGGATGGCCGGATCACCCACAACTGCCCTCCCCTTCTGGCCATCTTGTGACCACATGGGGGTGGCCATCTTGTGAGCACATAGGGGTGGCCATCTTGTGTGAGGGCGTGACATTCAATTTGCATATTGCCTCTTTATTATATAGGAAGGATGTTGCCTTCATTGCAGAAGATTCTATTGCATAGCA
>NW_005335036.1:0-270 GCF_000412655.1 Myotis brandtii | reverse complement strand
GTTGATTTGTTGATGATAGCCATTCTGACCGGTGTGATGATAACGCCTTGTTGTTTTGATTTACATCTCTTGGATGATTAGTGACTTTGAGCATGTTTTCATATGTCTTTCAGCCTTCTGTATGTCCTCTTTTGAAAAGTGTCTACCTAGGTTTGTTGCCCATTTTTTTATTGGATTGTTTATCTTCCTTTTGTTAAGTTTCATGAGGTCCCTGGAAATGTTGGAGATTAAAACCTTATCAGTGGTATCATTGGCAAATATGTTCTCCCA
>NW_005335035.1:0-202 GCF_000412655.1 Myotis brandtii | reverse complement strand
ATGGCCCACACTGGGGTTCTCGCTGCAACCTGGCCATATGCTCTGACTGGGAATCTAACAGTGACTTCCTGGTTCATAGGTCAACACTCAATCACTGAGCCATGCCAGCTGGGCTAATCTCATCTTTAATAAGCCATTATTTTTCAGCATATGTTAAATGTTTGGAACAATAGGAGAGAAATGTATACAAGGTATATGTTAC
>NW_005335034.1:0-271 GCF_000412655.1 Myotis brandtii | reverse complement strand
GTTTGGGGCCTGGGTCACAGAATGGATTAAAATACATACAGAAGAAGCCCTGGTAAGAGAGGAGAGGAGCACTCTCCTGGTCAGATCATCATGGTGCCGTCTTTCTAATATGTGAGATATTGGCCCCAGAATTAAAGGGAGTATTTACGGATGGATAAATGATATTTGTACTCTAAACCTTGAAGTTAGAATGGCTAAAAGCAATAATCTTTACTCTGTAGAAATAGTGTACAGATGCCAAATTCTAAAGTCAACTAAGTGAAAATATAGA
>NW_005335033.1:0-258 GCF_000412655.1 Myotis brandtii | reverse complement strand
CATGGTTGTTCAGCAATAAGGAGTTAAGGTAGGAAAACACACACACACACACACACACACATACACAGTGGTTCTGAAGGTTGTGACTGGATAAGACGCAGGAGAGTGGCCGAGTGGCCAGAGGCTGGAAGAAGGGGCAGCCCTGGGTCTGTTCCTTCCAAACACTGTTGAAACAAGAGACAAATCCGGGACCGCCCAGGGTGCTGCGAGAGCAATCTTTATTTTCAATTATTTACACATCTTCCAACAATCAGGCAA
>NW_005335032.1:0-811 GCF_000412655.1 Myotis brandtii | reverse complement strand
GCATCACCCCATCCATGCAGCCCTCCGCTCCCCCATCTCCCCTCCTCCCGCCCCAGGAGGGGACCCGCAGCCAGAGCTCCAGAGAAATGCTGCTTTTCTGTCACGTGATGACACGATGGCCCCCGGTGACCGACCGCGGACACGCCAGGAGTCGGCCGGGGGCGGGGAGAAAGCGGGTGGAGTTGATGGAAGTTTTCCACTCGAGTCAGCAGCAGCTTGAATGCGAACCAGGCCGACGCCTGCCTCTCGGGGTGAGTTGTTCATCACGGGCTCCGAGGAGGGAAATCGGAGCCGGGCAGCGTCCGCCCAGCGGCTCCAGTGATTCCTCTCCCAGGGCCCGTTTCCTGTCTGCGCCCGATCAGCTCAGGAAACCACTCTCCATCCAGGTCCAGGTCTCGTGACCAGTTTAATAGCCCCTGAGTGTGGACATGTCTACGTTCCTCACACACACTCACATTCACACTCACACACACACATTTGTACACAATCACACACACACACTCAGACACTCACACACACATGCTCACACACACACACTCATACACACACACTCACACACTTACAAACACACTTACACACTCATGCTCACACACACTCAAACACACACTCTCACACACTCAAACACATACACTCACACACACACTCATAGACACACTCAAACACACTCATACACACACCCACTCAAACACACACTCACACACACATCACACTCATACACACATCCACTCACACACTCACACACACACACACATCACACTCATACACACACCCACTCACACACTCACACACACGCACACACTCAGTTACAAGT
>NW_005335031.1:0-266 GCF_000412655.1 Myotis brandtii | reverse complement strand
ATCAATTGGTTGCCTCTTGCAAGTGCCCTGACCAGGGTCGGGGTGGGAGGAGCCTGCAACCTAAGTACATGCCCTTGACTGGAATGGAACCCGGGACCTGTCTCAGGTCAATGCTCTATCCACTGAGCCAAACTGGCTAGGTCTACTTTTACCTTAAAGTATAAGTGTATATCATTAATTATAGTCCTTTTTATTTTTTAATGCAAGTAGTAAAAGCTATACACTTTCCTCTAAGTATTGCATTTAGTCACACATTTTGATATGCT
>NW_005335030.1:0-276 GCF_000412655.1 Myotis brandtii | reverse complement strand
GGCCTAAAGCCTCTGGCCGAGGCTTTAGGCCTGGGCACGTGACCCCCAGACTCTCCAATCATGGGCTCCGCCCCTGCCCAGGCCTAAAGTCTCTGGACCAGGCTTTAGGCCTCAGCAGGAGACCCCCAGCTCCGTCTGATCACCGGCTCGGCTCCTGCCCAGGCCTAAAGCCTTGGGGCCTGGGCAGGGGGCCCCCATCTCCTTTCGATCACTGACTCTTCCCCTGCCCAAGCCTAAAACCTCTGGCTGAGGCTTTAGGCCTGGGCAGGGGACCCC
>NW_005335029.1:0-246 GCF_000412655.1 Myotis brandtii | reverse complement strand
AAGTTCTTATCACAAGAAAAAAATTGTAACTATGTATGGGGACAGATATTAACTACAGTTATTGTGGCGATTGTTTCATAATATATACAAATATCAAATCATTACGTTGTAACCTGAAATTAATATAATGTTGTATGTCAATTATACCTCAATAAAAACATAGTAAATGTAGAAGTAAAGCTGAGAGATAGCAGAGCAACTGGGAAGTATTACCGTATTTTTCTGTGTATAAGATGCTATTTTTTT
>NW_005335028.1:0-222 GCF_000412655.1 Myotis brandtii | reverse complement strand
CATCAGCCGCAGCACTGAGACATACTTCCCGAGCTCTGTGTACACCGGTTGATGCATTTTCCTTATGGAATTTGATACGGGATTGTTTAGATCCCAGGCATGACCATAATCAACCATCTCTTAAGCCAGGAAAAAAGGAGAAGCGGTGTGATGGCACAAAACGGGTCTAAAAAGACAGTATATTGAAAAGGAATAATGTAAATTTTAAAGACAAATTAAATC
>NW_005335027.1:0-756 GCF_000412655.1 Myotis brandtii | reverse complement strand
GGTGAAAGCTTGGGTGGAGGGGGGTTGGAGAGGGCCAAGGGGAAAAGGGAACCTATGTAATACCTTCAACAACAAAAATTTATTAAAAAAATAATAATTCTGAATCTCGCACGGACTTGCTGTATTCAGCCTTCTTTAAAATGCATTTTGACTCGACGTGATCCTACATCAAATTAACTAATACACGCACATACGGTCCTCACACCTCATGCCTAACACTGAGCTGAAAACATGGCCAGTGGGGGGACCCCATGAGAGCGTAGTCTCTGCCAACAGCTGATGGGAAACAATGAGTGCGTCCAAGGAAACAGAAGACAGTGTGGGAAATATCAAAGGAGCTTAAAAACGCCGAAGAATAAAGGTCTCCATGAATAAACGCTGTCACTGAAGGCTCACACAGAGCAACGGTAACTGAAATAGGAGGGAAAAGGAAGGTACTTCAGGAATGTATTCCCAAAGTTTTTTTAAAAATCAAATTTCTATTTTAGAAGAGTTTTACGGCAAATTGAGAAAAGCCACAGAGATCTTCCACATACCCCATACCCAGTTCCACTATTTATAACATCTTACATTAATGTGGCACATTTGTCACGATTAATGAACCAATACTGACACATCATTATGAGCTAAAATTCACGCGGTACTCAGATTTTCTTAGTATCGTCTAGTGTGTGTTTTGCCCATTCCAGGACCCTGCCCAGGGGAGCACAGGACGTTCAGTCATCACGTCTCCTCGGGCTAGTCTTGGTGACGCCA
>NW_005335026.1:0-200 GCF_000412655.1 Myotis brandtii | reverse complement strand
CCTCTGGCCGAGTCATTAGCCCTGGGCAGGGGACCCCAGCTCCTGCAATCGCCCACTCCGCCCCTGCCCAGGCCTAACGCCTGTGGCAGAGGCATTAGGCCTGGGCAGGGGACCACAAGCTTCCTGTGATTTCCGGCTCCACCCCTGCCCAGGCCTAACACTGTGGCCCAGTTGTTAGGCCTGGGCAGGGGACCCCCAGC
>NW_005335025.1:0-214 GCF_000412655.1 Myotis brandtii | reverse complement strand
TTTTTGATGGAGTCTTTAGGGTTTTCTATCTACAGTATCATCTCATCTGCAAACAATAAGATTTTTACTTCTTCCTTTCTAATTTGGATGCCTTTTATTTCTTCTTCTTGTCTGATCACTATGGCCAGAACTTCCAGAACCATGTTGAACAAGTGTGGTGAAGGAGGGCATGCCTGCCTTGTTCCTGTTCTTATGGAAAATGGTTTTAGTTTTT
>NW_005335024.1:0-398 GCF_000412655.1 Myotis brandtii | reverse complement strand
CATTCTCTCCTAGATACTCTCATGAATTTAACCACCCATTCATTCTTTTACCCATTTATTAAACAAACTAGAGGCCTGGATGGGGTTTTTTGGCCTGACCTGCGGGCATAGGGCCGAAACCAGCTCTCCAACATCCCCCAGGGATCCCAGATTGTGAGAGGGTGCAGGCCAGGCCTAGGGATTTGTGCACCTGGCCTCTAGTATGCAAATAGGATCTTTGGTTAATTTATTCCTGCCACCCCCCCTCTTTCCCTCTGAGATTCATCAGTCTGTTCCATGTTTCCATGCCTGTGGTTTCTGCTCCTGCATTGAGCATCTTCCCCCTGGTGGTCGGTGCATGTCATAGCTATTGGCTGGTAGGTCAGTCACTTAGGCTTTCATATATATAGACTAGAGGC
>NW_005335023.1:0-279 GCF_000412655.1 Myotis brandtii | reverse complement strand
TGCCCCTAACTGCCTCTGCCTGCCTGATGCCCCTAACCACTTCTGCCTCCCTGATTGCCCCTAACTTCTCACCTGCCTGCCTGATTGCCCCTAACTACTTGTTGGGGGGCTGCGCCGGGGTGAGGGGCCGTGGTCGTTCTGGTCTCTGGTCATTCCACCATTTTGGTCTCTGGGCTTTTATTATATAGGATGTGAATATTATGTTTTGCTGCATAAGTTATTACTGAACACACATTATGTGCAGCACACTATATTAAGTATCTCATTTAATTCTATTAT
>NW_005335022.1:0-283 GCF_000412655.1 Myotis brandtii | reverse complement strand
ACATTAACACCTCTCTCACTTCACTGGATAGATCTTTGAGACAAGGAAACAGAGACTCTAAAGCACACACTGGATCCAATAGCTTTAATTGACATTTTTAGAACATTTCACCCCAATGCAGCAGAATGTACATTCTTCTCAAATGCACATGGATCATTCACAAAGATAGACCACATGATAGGACACAAAACAAGTCTTTACAAGTTCAAGAAGTTGAAAATCATATCAAGCATCTTCTCAGATAATAGTGGAATAAAATTAAAAATCAACTACAGTAAAAACA
>NW_005335021.1:0-246 GCF_000412655.1 Myotis brandtii | reverse complement strand
CCCTCTCCCTTCCTCTCTGAAATTTAAAAAAAAAAAATTTTTTTAAAAAGGGCAAAGACGGCCGGAATGGCTCAGTGGTTGAGCATCGACCTATGAACCAGGAGGTCAGAATTCGATTCCTGGTCAGGGCACATGCCCAAATTGAGGGCTCAATCCCCAGTAGGGGGTGTGCATTATTGATGTTTCTCTCTCTCTTCTTCTCCCTCCCTCTCTCTGAAATCAATAAAGATATTTTTTAAAGGGGGG
>NW_005335020.1:0-754 GCF_000412655.1 Myotis brandtii | reverse complement strand
AGTCGCTATGATGTGCACTGACCACCAGGGAGCACACGTGGAACATGGTGAGCATTGGCAGAAGGGGGCTGAATGTGGAACATGGTGGGTATTGGCCCCAGCGGGATGGTGGAGCAGGTGAGCTGGGGCGCCAGACAAAATTGTGGTTACAGTCACTGTCATTGGGGTGAGCCTCTGGTGGTTACAGAAAACTCTTTGCTCCCGCACGCTGTGGTCCCACCAGGCGCTCACACCTACTGCCGGCCCTGGCCCCGCTCGCACCCGCTGTGGGTACCAGAGCTGCCACTCACCCCCGCTGCAGGTGCCCAGAGCCAGCACCGATAGTTTGGTGCCATCAACGGGTGCGAGCGGCAACTGCTGGCCCCAATCGTCCCTCAGGGCTTCTTCACCTACCCCTGCTCCTGAGGGGAAACCAGGACCAGCAGCCACCTCTCATACCCGCTGCCAGCGATGGCCTCGCTTGCACCTGCTGTTGGCTCCTGGCGCCAGTCCCGATCTCTCGGTGCTGTCAGTGGGTGCGAGCAGTGGCTGCTAGCCCCGATTGTCCCTGAGGGCTTCTTCACCTCTCTCTGCTCCTGAGGGGCGGTCGGGGAAGCAGCTGCAGCTCACACCCACCGATGGCCCTGGCCCTGCTCACACCCTCTGCTGGAGCCGGCCCCAACCACTCCGCACTGTTACTGGGTGCAAGTGGGGCCAGCGCCATCAGCATGTGGAAGCGGCGGTGGCAGGAGTGGGGCTGCCAGCAGACAGGGGA
>NW_005335019.1:0-203 GCF_000412655.1 Myotis brandtii | reverse complement strand
TCAGTGGTTGAGCATCGACCCATGAACCAGGATGTCCTAAGTTGGGTTCAGGTCAGGGCTTGATCCCCAGTGTGGGGTGTGCAGGAGGCAGCCAATTGATTTTTCTCATCAATGTTTTTCTCTCTCCCTCTTCCTCTCTCTCTAAAATTTAAAAATACATTTTTTTAAAAAGAAAAAGGTAATAAGCTAAAATCTCATCTTTT
>NW_005335018.1:0-599 GCF_000412655.1 Myotis brandtii | reverse complement strand
GGGACCCCACTGGTGCAAGAATTTGTGCACCGGGCCTCTAGTATTCTATATTTCTTCCTGGGTTGACCTGCATCTAGTAATGGGCATTATCATTGGCACCTATAGAGCAGATGTCAATGGTAAAAGAAGAACATGTCTGATACCATTTGGTGAAGTTTCACAATTGTGGGCACATGTGATATGTAAGATACTTTTTAAAGAATCCAATAAATCATAGGATTATACTTTGAGGAGCTGATAGGGAGTAGAAGTGTTGCAGACATTTTATTTTAATAAAAAATAAAATTTTGTGTTAACTACTTTCTGTAGAAATTATTTGGGGAATCTTACTGCTAGTAGAACATTTTCTCACTTGATCTTTAAAATAACCATTTACATTGAGTATTATTATCCCTATCTTACAGATGAGTTAACTGAATAAATTTCCTCGGTCATATAGCTAGTAAGTGCCACAGCCTGGGTTCAAACATAGTACTTTCAGACTTTGAAATTCATGTTGTTAGCCATGATGTCTATTGAAAATCATGATGCGCACATGTGGTATATGTATAACACATAAGTAACTCAAGAACAGTGATCATTCTAACAAAGAAATATTG
>NW_005335017.1:0-511 GCF_000412655.1 Myotis brandtii | reverse complement strand
GTTTGTTTTGTTTCTTCATTTGTGTTTTAGCTTTCCCATATGGTATTTGTCATATGGTATTTGTCTTCCTCTGTCTGACTTATTTCATTTAACCTAATAACCTCTAGGTTTATCCATGTTGTTGCAAATGGTAAGATTTCATTCATTTTTATGGCTGAGTAATATGCCATTGTATGTGTGTACCACATCTTCTTTAGCCATTCATCTAGCCATGTACACTTAGGTGGCTTTCATATCTTGACATTGTAAGTAAAGATGCAATGAACATAGGCATGCATATATCTTTTCAAATTAGTGTTTTGGTTTTCTTTGGATAAATACCTAGTATTTATCCAAATACTGGGTCATATGATAGTTCTATTTTTAATTTTTTGAGGAACCTCCATACTGTTTTCTACAGTGGCTGCGCCACTTGCAATTCCACTAACAGTGTGTGAGGATTCCCTTTTCTCCACTTCCTTTCCAACACTGTTATTGATTTTTTGATGATAACCATTCCGATGGGTGTGAG
>NW_005335016.1:0-231 GCF_000412655.1 Myotis brandtii | reverse complement strand
GGTGTTTACCTATGCCGCCATCTTGGTTTCTCCCTGCCTTTCTAGTCTTTGGTCCACTTTTTATTTTGGCTGCCAGTATTTTTCTGTGATTTGAAAGAATTTGTACATATTAGAGAATTAGCAATCTTTCAATTATGCTGCAGATATTTTCTCATATGATTGTTATGCTTGATTATATCTTTTGTTATACAGATGCTTTAAATTTTATAGAATCAACTTTGTCATCCTTAT
>NW_005335015.1:0-213 GCF_000412655.1 Myotis brandtii | reverse complement strand
TGAGCCTGGCTTCTGGCTGGGTGGTGCTCCCCCTGTGAGAATGCACTGACCACCGGGGGACAGCTCCCGTGTTGAGCATCTGCCCCCTGGTGGTCAGTGCATGTCATAGTGACTGGTTGACTGGTTGACTATCTGCCCCCTAGTGGTCAGTACAAATCATAGTGACTGGTCAACCAGTTGACTATCTGCCCTGTGGTGGTCAGTGCACGTCAT
>NW_005335014.1:0-247 GCF_000412655.1 Myotis brandtii | reverse complement strand
CCACTTTTTTCCAGGCTTTGTGTCCAAAAGCTGAAGCTCCAGACGGGGCGACGGTTTTGGCTGGAGGGTGTCTTCATGGGGAGAGTGTGGGTCTCCTCACCACCCTAAAGAGGGAGGCATCCTTCAGCCCACCCAGTTGGCGGGTGAGTGAGGAGGGGTGAAGGGGGCTCTCTGGGTGCAGAAGAGGTGACAGGGCTCACCTGCTGGATGCGCCACAGGAAGGTGCGGGTGTGGTGCTGCTAGGCAA
>NW_005335013.1:0-231 GCF_000412655.1 Myotis brandtii | reverse complement strand
TTTTGTTGATCTTTTGTATTGTTTTTTTGGTCTCTCTTTCTTTTATTTCTGCTCTCATCTTTATTATTTTCTTCCTTCTACCTACACTGGAGTTTTCTTGTTGCTCTCTTTCTAACTCTTTGAGTTGTAGGGTTAGGTAATTTATAACCATTGTTTCTTGTTTCTTGAGGTGGGCCTGTAGGGCTATGAAACTCCCTGTCAAGACTGCTTTCACTGTGTCCCATAGATTTT
>NW_005335012.1:0-222 GCF_000412655.1 Myotis brandtii | reverse complement strand
TCTATTTCTAAATCCTAGTTCCTCAATCCCCTTTAAAATATGTCTTTATAGATTTTAGAGCGAGAGGAGGGATAGAAACATCAATGAGAGAAAGAAACATCAATCACCTGCCTCCTGCACGCCTCCTACTGGGGATCTAGCCCACAACTTGGGCATGTTCCCTGACCTGGAATCAACCCGGTGATCTCTTTGTTCATGGGTCAATGCTCAACCACTGAGCCA
>NW_005335011.1:0-257 GCF_000412655.1 Myotis brandtii | reverse complement strand
GGCAATGGTGTGCTGGTGAAAGAGGTACAGGCCTGATATTGCAGTCCCTAACTTACCAGCTCACCCCAATCAAGGTGAATAGAGGGAGTCTCTAAAGGGCCTAGAGCGGAGCCTGGCATAGAGCGAGCACCAGTTGACTGTTGGTTAAATAACAATTCACCAATTCACTCAACAAACGGTAAGCTGTGAACAACTGGGTTTGATAAATGTTGTTTATGCAGAGGAACTGAACAAATAATGTGCTTTTTTTTTTTTCT
>NW_005335010.1:0-325 GCF_000412655.1 Myotis brandtii | reverse complement strand
AACTTCCAGTTATAAGATGAACTAGAGGCCCAGTGCACAAAATTCATTCACTCAGGGGGTCCCTCAGCCCGGTCTGCATCCTCACACGGTCCAGGAGCCCTTGGGGGATGTCTGACTGATGGCTTAGGCCTGCTCCCTCTGGTGAGCGGGTCTACGCCGTCAGTCGGACATCCTTAGCACTGCTGCAGGAGCAGGAGAGGCTCCCACCACCGCCGCTGCGCTTGCCAGCTGTGAGCCCGACTTCTGGCTGAGGGGAGCGCCCCCTGTGGGAGTGCACTGACCACCAGAGGGCTGCTCCTGCATTGAGCATCTGCCCCCTGGTGGT
>NW_005335009.1:0-286 GCF_000412655.1 Myotis brandtii | reverse complement strand
GGAGATTATATATAACTAGAGGCCCGGTGCACAAAAACTATGCACTGAGGGGGGAGGGTCCCTCGGCCCCACCTGAGCCCTCGCAGTTCAGAAACCCTCGCTCCTTACTGCCCACCTGCTCGCTGCTCCTTACCTCTCAGCTCAGTGCTCCTTAGTGCTGCCATGGAGGCGGGCGAGGCTCCCGCCACCGCCACTGTGCTCGCCAGTTGTGAGCCCGGCTTCTGGCTGAGCGGCTGTCCCACCAGGGGACAGCTCCTGAATTGAGAGTCTGCCCCCTGGTGGTCAG
>NW_005335008.1:0-586 GCF_000412655.1 Myotis brandtii | reverse complement strand
AGCTCCTTGGGAATGAGTCTAGTTCAATGAGAAGAAACACATGTGCACAGAGTACTTAAAAATGGCAGGTGTGATCTGACCTTCCAGGGCCTTGTGTGACAGGTTAGGGAGTTTGTAACTAAACCCCCGCCATGGAGAGCCACTGAAGGTCTGGCTTAGTTCCGAGCTCTGTGTACTCCTGTAGGCTCACATCCAATCCTCACTTTCGGCCCAGCCACACTTCCAACTCCGATAAGGGGGTGACTGGAACTGAAGTGAAGCAGAAGATTCTCAGAGCCCCCCACTTCCCCCTCACCCCGCTATTAGTCTAACCTGACCAGGGGTCCATATTGTTATAACTAGGCTTCTTCTTCGCTATGGTAGTCTTGTTCTGATCTGCTTGGGTCTGGAAGGACACTCCATTCTCAGGGGCTACAGGATGACCCCTATAAACCGACTCAGTTTCTGATATTGCTATTTTTGCCTTCCTGGAGCTGAGTGTCATTTAGTGTAAAGTCCTGGGGTCTGCCTGACTTTTCAGGTAATCCTTTACTGTATCTTGGACCCTCCCTCAGTGCCTGAACATGGTTTGGCTCCCCAGATCTCT
>NW_005335007.1:0-224 GCF_000412655.1 Myotis brandtii | reverse complement strand
GTGTGCATGTGTGCGTGCATGTGTGTGCATGTGTGTGTGCATGTGTGCGTGAGCCATGGCCGACCAGAATGTCGGGGGGCCAAGGCAGGGGGTTCCGTGTCTGTGTGTGCGTGCGTGTGTGTGTGTGTGCGTGTGTGAGCCATGGCCGACCAGAATGTCGGGGGACCAAGGGAGGGGGTTCCGTGTCTGTGTGTGCATGTGTGTGTGCATATGTGTTTGTGTGT
>NW_005335006.1:0-499 GCF_000412655.1 Myotis brandtii | reverse complement strand
TTGACTGGGGACTTTGGGGTAAGGTTCTATGACGAAACAGCCAGGTAATACAGTCATCTTTACAGAAAGAGGGAAAAAAGATGCCAGTAGCCATGGGATTTAGCGGTCATTTGGATTTCAAAATTGAGGGTTAATGCAGTTCAGAGAGGTTTTACTGCATTCCATGGAACGTACTCTAATTGTAAGGGGGTGGAGAGGAGAAAGTGAGGCTGCTTTCAGGCATTTGAGAAAAGTGATTTCTGCCGTACAAGACAAAATTGCAACAATGATCCAAGGACAATAGATTGAGCAGCAAGAAAATGAGAAATTAAAAAAAAATTTAAAAAGCCTGGCTTATGGTTGAACATAGACCCATGAACCAGGAGGTCACGGTTCGATTCCCAGTCAGGACACATGCCTGGGTTGGGGGCTTGAACCCCAGTTGGGGTGGGGGAGGCAGCTCCACCATGATTCTCTCTCACCGATGTTTCTATCTCTCACTCCCTCTCCCTTCCTCTCT
>NW_005335005.1:0-247 GCF_000412655.1 Myotis brandtii | reverse complement strand
GCTCTATCCACTGAGCCACACCGGCCAGGGCTGGATGTGGGTGGGGTGGGTGGGCTGTGCCTTCCCGTGGGGAGATTGATAGTAAACATCCTCCATGCACACACCAGGCCCCCAAACAAAGAGCCATCCCACCCGGCCAGCACGGCTCCGTGGTTGAGCGTTGACCCAGGAACCAGGAGGTCGGGGTTCGATTCCCGGTGAAGGGCACACGCCCCGGTTGCGGGCTCCATCCCCAGTGTGGGGCGTG
>NW_005335004.1:0-365 GCF_000412655.1 Myotis brandtii | reverse complement strand
ATAACAAAAGTTTTGTTGTATTTATTATTATTTTTTTATCCTCACCCCACGATATTTTTCCCTTGATTTTTAGAGAGTGGAAGAGAGAGGGAAAGACAGAGAGAAATGTTGATGTGAGAGAAACACATTGATTGGTTGCCTCCTTCACAAGCCTGAAAAGGGCCCGGGCCAGGGAGAAGCCTGCATCTGAGATACATGCCCCTGACCCAAATTGAACCCAGGACCCTTCAGTCCACAGGTCAATGCTCTATCCACTGAGCCAAACCAGACAGGGAAAACACCTACTTTTTTATTAAAGTATAATTAACACACAACATTGTATTAGCTCCAAATGTATAACATAATGATCTTACATTTTAATACAC
>NW_005335003.1:0-242 GCF_000412655.1 Myotis brandtii | reverse complement strand
AATAAACAATGAATGAGTGAATGATGATAAGAGTAGGGCTAATTGTCTCCTCCAGCAGATTGGAAGCTCCTTAAGGGCAGAAGTGACTGTTATACATCATAGAGACCCCACCATTCAGCATAAGGCCTGGTACATGGTAGTTAAACACTTGGCACAAAGTGAATGTTCATGATGGCACCTACTTAGCTGAAGACTCCAGCACTGTCTGGTAACCTCAGACAGTACCTGGAGCTACACAGACA
>NW_005335002.1:0-286 GCF_000412655.1 Myotis brandtii | reverse complement strand
AAGTATTACATATGTCCCCTTTTTTCCCCATTGATCCTCCCCCCGCCAGCCCGCACCCCCACCCCCGCCCAGGCCCTCACTGACCCATTGTCTATATCCGTGGGCCATGCATATATGCATGCAAGGTCCTTGGTTGGTTCTCCCCTCCACCGCCTTCTCTCTGAGATTCCGCACTCTGTTCCATGCTTCCATGTCTCTAGGTTCATTCTGTTCATCAGTTTGTTACTTAGATTCCACATGTGTGTTCAGTCATGTGATACTTGTCTTTCTCTGACTGACTTATCTC
>NW_005335001.1:0-1681 GCF_000412655.1 Myotis brandtii | reverse complement strand
GGTCTTCCTGTTGGTTGTCTTCCTGGCCTATTGCAATATTTGTCCAAAACTTAGACTCATTTCTTAGGTGATAACATCAACTCATTTTTAAGGTCCAGAATAAATTGCAAATAAGTGGACTTCCTTGTATCACTTTATTACCAACTGATCACCAGGACTCATGGAATGACAGTAATGGGTATTGACTAGCAATTAGAAGTCTCATGTTCAAGTTTTGACTCTGTCTTTAATTAGGTCTGAAATTCTGTATTTAATAATTGCCTTCCTTATGATTCATTTAAAATATAAAGAAGTAGATTGATTTTCAAGAGTTATATTCTAGTTTTACTTTGAATCAAATACATACCACATTGGACAAATTTGGGTTGTAAGAAAAGATAAAGGGAAGATCTGAACCTTGAAAACACAGGGTATTCAGGTTCCTGGAGGATATCTTAGGGTTCCTAGAATCCCAACACATGGAAAAGTTAAGAGATTAAATGGAATACTCTTTGGCAAACAAACATTCATTATTTAGCATTTTTCTCAGAGCTGAGCATGCACACATTTTTTATCTCAGCCAGGCTGAACTGTGTGACTCAGTTTATATTTCTGACATAAAACTACACAGTAAAAGCTGCATATTTTTCCCTATTTTAGGTATATATTATAAAGTACTCACTTGTATAGAAAATCCCTACAGAATCTCTGGCCCCAAAGGGTTTGTATTTGTATTACACACATTTTTTATTTTCACAAGTTGGTTTAGTAGAAATTACTTAGGCACTATAAATAATGGCATTAAAATGTGGGGATGGGGAGAATGAGAACACTTGACCTCCCTCCATAAAATTGAATTGCTCTTGATATTTAAGGTTTTGACAGAGAGAGAAGGAAAGAGAGGGAGAGAGAGAATGTCATTATTTGGTAATGAGTGCCCATTAAAAGGACAGTATATTACACTTCATCTTCCTACTTCACATTCCTATTTTAAAGGTTTGCAAGCAAAGCGCTGTGAGGCCTCTAGAGTTAAGAGGCTGGAGACAGGTAGTTTTGATAGTATTTTAAGGGGCACTCAATAGTGTGTATAGTCTGAGTGCCGAAGCTTAATTAGCTTCAATTAAATCCAAAACATACTGAACAGCTACTGTGTGTCTGGCACTGTGCTGCGTGCCCAAGTGGTGTAAAGGCGAAATTAGAGCCATTGAAGCTTAGAGATGAAAAGAAACTTAGAGTGATTGGTTTCCTGCCCAACACACAGTTAACAGGTCACTAGTGACTTCTATTAAGTTTCTGATCACCGCCAGCCACTCATTGCAGAAAGGCAGTGCAACAGGATGAAAAGATCGCTATATTTAGATTCAAAAGTCCTGGGTCTGAGTCCTGGCTTGACTATTCTATGAACCTGTTAAATGGAGATATGATGACTATCCCATCTGCCATTCTGGGCTGAGTGGCAAATGAGATGGTGTATCTACCAGTTTCTTGCAAACCAGTAAAAAGATACTCTATGGTAAGATTCCTGTTATGAACTGAATTGTGTTCCCCTAAAATTCACATGATAATTCCCACATTACTTCAGAATGTGACTGTTTAGGAGATAGGGTGATTTTTTTAAAATTTGAGGTATAATTGAAATGTAACATATTAGTTTCAGCTATATCGTATAATGATTCCATATTTGTACATATTGTGAAATGAT
>NW_005335000.1:0-411 GCF_000412655.1 Myotis brandtii | reverse complement strand
ACCATGTTTCTCTTTTATTAGATAGGACTAGAGGACTGGTGCATGAAACTCATGCATGGAGGGAGTCCACTCAGCCCAGCCTGCACACTCTCCAATCTGGAACCCCTCGGGGGATGTCCAACTGCCTGTTTGTGCCCGATCCTGTCTAACAGGATGGCAGTTGGACATCCCTCTCCCAATCTGGGACCGCTAGCTCCTAACTGCTCACCTGCCTGCCTGCCTTATTTCTCCTAACCACCTCTTCCTGCCGGCCTGGTCGCCCTCCAACTGCCCTCCTCCCCACCAACTTGGTCGCCCCCAACTGTCACCCCCTGCCAGCCTGGTGGCCCCTAACTCCCCCGCACTGCCACCATGGTCACCCCTTACTGCCCCCCTCCAAGCCTGCTTGCCTCCAACAACCCCCCTCTGCCA
>NW_005334999.1:0-236 GCF_000412655.1 Myotis brandtii | reverse complement strand
AAAAGGTGTTCCAATAAAAATCTTTCTTCTGCTTGTACCCACTCCCAACGCCCCCCACCCCCGCCCTCCGTGGGAAACTGATTTCACTACTTCCAGTTCATCTTGCCTTGTTTCTATTCACCAGATGATGCAGAACCAATGGGAGAGGAGAGAGTAAAGACACTGTGGTAGACCCGTACACGGGAATATTATACGGAGTGCAAATGACAAGTGAGCATGGGCGTCTCACACACATG
>NW_005334998.1:0-239 GCF_000412655.1 Myotis brandtii | reverse complement strand
GATCGACAACAATACAATCATAGTAAGGGACTTTAATTCACCACTGATATCACTGGATAAATCCTCTTGAAAAAAAAATCAACAAAGATACATCAATCCTAAATGACTCACTAGATCAGATGGACTTAATTGACATCTTCACAACATTTCACCACAAAGCCACAGAATATACATTCTTATCAAGGGCACCTAGGACATTTTCAAAAAAAATAGACCACATATTGGGTCACAAGCAAAGT
>NW_005334997.1:0-1415 GCF_000412655.1 Myotis brandtii | reverse complement strand
GCCCCTGAGAGTTCCAAAAAGAAGAGTTATTTTGTTGATTTTAGGTGGGTTTTTTGTTGTTGTTGTTGTTGTTGTTGTTGTGTGTTTATTTATTTGTTTTTGGGTGGGGGTTCTTTTGTTTTGTTTTGATTTAGTTTTACTTAGAATTGTTGAGTTGTCCAGGACTTCATTTGTCCCTGCATTAGCTGAGAGGGAACATACCTTCATGGACTAAAAGGAAGCCTTGAGAGGTAAAACACAATCACTCATTTGTTGGCAACTTGGGTTTATGAACTTAGAAGCATTATCTTTCCTTAGCTGCCCCAATCACATTCTACATATGGGGTAAAACTTGAGCTTACTCAGGACTCATTTGTGCACACCGATATAGGTGCCCTATACACATGCACTCTTTCTTGAGTGAACCTAATCCGAAGGCCAGTGGAGCTGGCAGTATTCAGTGGTGTTAATTCTTATTTTTTCATCCTTAGTGTTTCCTGTAACACCCAAGTGCTATTGCAGGAAGGGAAGGTTTATTTCTTGGGATAGTCTTTTTCATTTAGAACCTCTTAACCAGAAAGTCCAATTGCATATCTTTCCTTCAAATTTTCTAAAATGATAGTTTGTATGTATAATGATAATGCAGAGTATTTCATAACTTTTCAATTCATTATGGCAATCAAGTTCATTATATCTTTGGTATTAAGTAAATATAATTGCATTACCACTCTCTGAACACTGATAATTAATTGCTATATATTGCAATTACAAAAAGTTGAAACTATTACAGTAATTTGAATGTACTATTTATGAACTATTCCAAATAAAAGCAGTTTAATTAAATCTAGTGTTAGAACAGATTTGTAAATAGGCTGGTGCAAATGTTTTTATCAGTATGCATTTGCTATTATGTTAATGAGGATACATTGCAACATATTTTGTTTTGACTTCACATCAAACTATACGATTTTCTAAAATTTAAAAATAAATGAAAAAAGAATTGGGCAACTATGGAGGTATAGTAAATGCTAAACGCCTAATAATAATGGATGTTCTTTCAAATAGAAATCACACGTTCCTCTATTTTCTTTGACACGGAGATTATAGATGTAGGGCAAATCTTATTTTAGATAGTCACCTGCCTTGGCCTGTGTTTCTAAGTGATTAGAGCATTGCCCTGAGCACCAGAGGATTGTGGGTTCAATTGATTTTCTATCAAGGGCACATACCTGGGTTGAGGGGTATATCCCTAGCCCTGCTCATGGCTCCTGTGGGAGGCAACCAATCGATGTATCTCTCTCACTCTCTCTCCCCCTCCCCTCGACCCTCTTACCCTCCCACTCTTCTACTCTCTCTAGAAAGAAAAAGGAAACAATGGAAAAAGTATCCTTAGAGGATATTTTAGCAGGGATGGTGCAAAATCAGGTGTCTTGTAA
>NW_005334996.1:0-829 GCF_000412655.1 Myotis brandtii | reverse complement strand
GCCATTCCCAGCCTTGAACCTCTATCTTGTTAATCCTCCAAAAGCCCACATTAGGCTTTATTTTTTAGGTTTTATTTATTAGGCTTGATTTATTTTCTCTCAGAAGATCCCATTTCTGTCCATTCATGCTCTATAAATATTAATTCTACACTTGTGCAGCCAGTACTTTTCTGGCCCTAAGGGCTCCACAGAATAGACTAGGACCTTCATATATAATGCATAGTCTACAGGGTTGGTGAGAGAAGATAAGATGAGCTGTGGTTCTGAAATTGAAAAAACAGGCTGGGAAAATAATATTGAAAGTAAAAAAAAATACATTAAAAAAAGAATGGACTGGAGAGTCAGACTGATAATCACTTCAGTTCTTTCCCACCACCAGGGGAGAGGAGGACAAGGGGAGAGGAGAGATGGGGAGGGGAGAGGAGGGGAAGGGAAGACTGTGACAGATGTAGACATTTAAGCAGTCAGTAATTTCCTGGCTCGTTGAGGAACAGCGAGGAAATGCTCTATTGGTGGCCTAGTTCTGTACTGAGGCTTTGGGAGGTGTTCCCGGAAACAGCCTAGGTTCTGTTTTGTTCACCTTCCCAATGAATCTGGCACAGTGTTGCATATCTAGAATGATGTTCCTTGTGCTAATCAGGTGGGGGTTTTTTTTCTGAAAATGAGCCCCAACATAATACATCTGCTATCATATTTATTTTATTGGTTGGAAGGCAGTGGTGGAAGGAAGATAATTATTGTGTACTCTTTTCTCCATTTTGTGTTCTGTGCCAATGTATATATTACCTATCCGGATGATGATGATGATGATGATGATGACGACGACGAC
>NW_005334995.1:0-277 GCF_000412655.1 Myotis brandtii | reverse complement strand
CTCCCTGGTGCCCACCCTCTCCTGCATCCTCCCCGGTTCCCACCCTCCCCTGCATCCTCCCTGGTGCCGACCTTCCCCTGCATCCTCTACGGTACCCGCCCTCCCCTGCATCCTCCCTGGTGCCGACCTTCCCCTGCATCCTCCACGGTACCCGCCCTCCCCTGCATCCTCCCCGGTGCCCGCCATCCCCTGCAAACTCACTGGTGACCACCCTGCCCTGCATCCTCCCTGGTGCCCACTCTCCCTGGTGCCCACCCTCCCCTGCATCCTCCCCGGT
>NW_005334994.1:0-202 GCF_000412655.1 Myotis brandtii | reverse complement strand
ACGTGTGTGCAGGCACAGAGGTGCATGTGTGTGCAGGTACATGGGTGCACGAGTGTGCCGGCACAGAGGTGCATGTGTGTGCAGGCACATGGGTGCATGTGTGTGCAGGCACATGGTGCACGTGTGTGCAGGCACAGAGATGCATGTGTGTGCAGGTACATGGGAGCACGTGTGTGCAGGCACAGAGGTGCATGTGTGTGCA
>NW_005334993.1:0-213 GCF_000412655.1 Myotis brandtii | reverse complement strand
ATGGAAATGGAAAAAAAAGCTGGGGTAGCAATACTTACTCTGATAAAATAGAAGGCCATAACAAGAGATAAGGAAGGCCACTTCATAATACTAAAGGGATTGATACAACAAGATGATATAACTCTGGTAAACATATATGGACCCAATGCAGGACTATCCAAATACATAAAAAAAAATCTCTGGAAGATATCAAGGGAGAGATCAACAGCAACA
>NW_005334992.1:0-498 GCF_000412655.1 Myotis brandtii | reverse complement strand
TAATGTTAATTACCTTTTATAACTAAAATTAAGCTAACACATTGTACAGATAATATGTAAGTTAATTATTAAAAATATGAAGAAGGTAGGTATTATTTTATGAATGCAGAAATTGAATTTTAGAGGTGGCCAATTATTTCTTGCTTATCCTAGATAATAACAGCCCAGTGACCATAATGGCGTACTGACCAGATCGACCACTCTACCAGTCGCTATGAGGTGCATTTATCACCTCTTGGTTCCTCCCCCTGGCCTGCAGGCTCAGATCGCTGGATGGTGAATAAGGAACCACGGGGAACCAGGGTGGGTGGCAGCAGCGGGGCGGTACTGGGGACTAGCAAAGGGAACCGGGTGGGTGGTGGAAGTGGGGCAGGTCTGGGGACTGGCGAGCAGGCAGAAGATGGCTCTGATCGCAGGCTATGCCTAGGGACCCTACCTGCACACAATTTTGTGCGCTGGGTCCCTAGTTTAATATAATGTTACCAACTGTGAGTAATT
>NW_005334991.1:0-433 GCF_000412655.1 Myotis brandtii | reverse complement strand
ATGATGCCATGTATCAATTTGCATTTCTTTAATTAATCAATGAAATGAAACTTTTTTGGTCTATATTTATTTATTTGTTCTATAAAATATTTTCATATGACTTTATCAGAACTCATTATAAATTAAAGTCTTTTTGACATGAAGTGAATGTTATTTTCTAGGTTTCTTTTCATTGCCTTATTTTTAATAGCCATTTTTTTATTTTTATTATTTATCTATTTATTTATTGTCTAAAGTTTTATATATGTCTTTTTCCCCAATTGTTCCCCCCCCCCAGCCTTTCCCACTGCCCCAGTGTCTGTATCCATTGGTTATGCTAATATGCATGCATACAAGTGCTTTGGTTGTTAATAGCCATTTTTTAAAAGATTTTATACAGTTTGATATATATTGTGTTTTTTGTACATTTTCATTGCATAAGTAGCATACAGCT
>NW_005334990.1:0-281 GCF_000412655.1 Myotis brandtii | reverse complement strand
TTTTCCCAACAACCTAGTGAGGTGCTGGTGGTAATACTAGTGATGATGATAATAATTATTATTATATCCTGGATTTGATGCTTATAGCATCCCATGAATTACCTCATTTAATCCTTAAAGTGCCACTGTGAGTAAGTGCTATCAGCCCATTTTATAGATAAGGAAAGAAAAGGTTTAACTAACTTCCCAAATTCATCCACCTGCTCAGGGACAGAACAGAACTGGTATTTGCCCTCCAGCTTTGACTCCATAGCACCCCAGCCTGGTAAGCAGAACCCACT
>NW_005334989.1:0-213 GCF_000412655.1 Myotis brandtii | reverse complement strand
TTGGTTTGGCCTATATGCATGCATACAAGTCCTTTGGCTGATCTCCTCCCCCTACCCCCACCCTCCCCTACCTTCCCTCTGGGGATTAATAGTCTGATCGCTGTCTCTCTGTCTTTGGATCTGTCCCCGTTCATCAGACCATGTTCTCTATATTCCACAAATGAGTGAGATCATGTAAATAAAAAGCTATTGCACAGCAAAGGAAACCATCAA
>NW_005334988.1:0-297 GCF_000412655.1 Myotis brandtii | reverse complement strand
GGTGTCTATTTTCTCCTGATTCAATTTTAAAAGATTGGATGCTTCTAGGGATTTTTCCATTTTGCCAAGGTTGACTATTTTGTTTGCACATAGTTGTTAATGATATTCTCTTACCATCATTTGTATTTCTGTGCTGTCAGTGGTTGCCTCGCCCCTTTCATTTCGGATTGGACTTATTTGGATCCTCTCTCTTTGTTTCTTGATGTGTCTGGTTAAAGGTTAATCAATCTTTTTTATCCTTTCAAAGATCCAGCTTTTTCTTTCATTGTCTTTTGTTCTTTTTAGAGTCTATGTAGT
>NW_005334987.1:0-259 GCF_000412655.1 Myotis brandtii | reverse complement strand
GGCGCGGGGGTCGGGGGGGCGGGGCGCAGGGAGGAAGGGTGGGAGAGAGAGAGAGAAACATCAATGTGAGACACATGGATTGGTTGCTTCCTACACGCACCCTGGATCAGAGCCAGGATTGAAGCTGCAACCAGGTATGTGCCCTTGACCAGGAATTGAACCCTCAACCCTTCGGTGTGTGGGCTGATGCTCTAACCACTTAGCTACACCAGCCAGAGTGTCATAACATTTTTAAAAAGATGGTGAAGCAGGTTTCCAA
>NW_005334986.1:0-221 GCF_000412655.1 Myotis brandtii | reverse complement strand
ACAGGATAACAATGGCTCAGTGGATAGAGCATCAGGTCCCTGGTTCCATTCTGGTCAAGGGCACTATCTTGCTTTCAGGCTCCTATTCCACCCTGGTCAGGACACCTGCAGGAGGCCAATCGGTCTTTCTCTCTGGCTTTCCCACTCTTTCCAACTCTATAAAAATAAAATTAATAGAGCCCTAGCCGGTTTGGTTTGGTGGACAGAGCACTGGCCTGGGC
>NW_005334985.1:0-1048 GCF_000412655.1 Myotis brandtii | reverse complement strand
AATCTGAACAATAAAGATTTAATAAAAAAGAAAAAAAGAACCAGATAGGAATGGATTTGCTCAGTTTTTCTTTTATGATTATGAATATGTTCTAAAAATTTTTGTGGTGATAGTTGCACAACTCTCTGAATATAATAAAACCATTAAATTTTTTACATTAAATGGATGAATTGTGTTATATGTGAATTCTATCACAGTAACAATACTGTCAAAACAAAAACAAAGATGAATTCAAGATTATAAGTCAAGTGGAGAGACCACACATGCCCAAACTACTCTCACCCTAGAATGGGGAGAATTTGAGTCAAAATAAAGATTAAATTAATAGTAAAACTGGATAACAGTATAATTAGTAATTTATAAATTTGGAAAATTCGTGAAAAATAGAACAAATGATGAAATAGCATTGATAGATGAAACTACAGCTGAAATTTTATACAGGAGAATACTGAAGGGAAAGTGGAAGCTATTAAAAGGAACATTCCAAGTACTGAAGTGTTAGATTGAAGAACTCCATTTAAAAATCTGTGGAATCCAATGAACAAAATATGTAGAATCTAATTTAATGAACAAAATAAACTGATGAACAAAGCAGAAACAGAGGCATGGATACATTGAACAGACTGACAGCTGTCAGAGGTGGGTTGAGTGGCTGGATGAAAGAAGGTAAAGGGATTAATAAATTACCAGTTCATCATAATAGAGTGGAAGCATATAGAAACACTAGAGGCCAAGTGCATGAATTCATGCATGGGTGGGGTCTGGCCAGCCCACCCTGATATGGGGTGATAGGAGGTTGGGCCCACTGGGGGAAGGGGCTGTAAGCGGTTGGCCGGCAGGCCCTTCCCCCGATCAGGGTGGAGGAGGGCAATCGGGGGCAGAGTTGGCCAGGGGGAGGAGACACAGGAGATTGGGGGGTGCTGATCTGGGACCTGATTGGGCCAGTTGGCCATCGCAGTGCGCATCATAGCAACCAGTTTTTCCGGTCGTTCCAATTGTTCCATTGTTCCAATTGCTTGGCTTTTATATATATAGACTAGAGGCCCGG
>NW_005334984.1:0-245 GCF_000412655.1 Myotis brandtii | reverse complement strand
ATCCCGTGTGACTGCGCGTGGATCCCCCGTGTGACTGCGCGTGGATCCCCGTGTGACTGCAGGTGGATCCCCGTGTGACTGCACATGGATCCCGTGTGACCGCTCGTGGATCCCGTGTGGCTGCGCGTGGATCCCGTGTGGCTGTGCGTGGATCCCGTGCGACTGCGCGTGAATCCCGTGTGGCTGTGCGTGAATCCCATGTGGCTGTGCGTGGATCCCCCGTGTGACTGTGCGTGGATCCCGTG
>NW_005334983.1:0-219 GCF_000412655.1 Myotis brandtii | reverse complement strand
ATGCAAATTGTCCCCTGGACCAGGAGTTGGACCAGGGAGGGGGGGGCCGGCGGGTCAACCTCCCTCGTCCTCTCCCCAGGGTTGGCCCACCCAATGGGTGCTGGGGTCCAACCCCAGCGGGTCCAGGGGTCCCTAAAGGTGTGGACGGAGTCGACGATGAAGGAATGACACAGAGGCAGCACTCAGGTGATCATCATAGTTGGGTTCCTCAGCCAGGTT
>NW_005334982.1:0-771 GCF_000412655.1 Myotis brandtii | reverse complement strand
TTTTCTGAGTCTGTCTTCCCTTCCCTGGTGATCATTCTAAACTTCTGATTGCCAAGCCACTTCGTGCCTGCCTTCCCTCACCTCTCCACTCTGAGCATCATGTTTCAGAATAATTCTGACTCGTTTCACAGATTGAAGATGATCTGTCCGTCTGTCCACAGCCTCCTTCTTTCAGGATTGACTAAAGCCCAGACTCTTACTCACTAGTGGGCGACTGTGGGTCCAGTGTGAGTAGCTTAGGAGCTCACAGGGAACTGGCATGTGGTAGGTGCCCCGTTAATGCAAGTGGAGTCTGAGCCTGGATAGGTTAATGTGTTATACTCCAAGGTAACATTGTGTCCTCACATAGCAGCCTTAAATTCCCCAAAGTACTTTTGATGATCAAGTAAATTTGGCAAAACCTGGGTCAGTCTCCTTACTGGAATTGCTCTCAGAGTCTTTGCTATGCATAGGTGTGGGTGAAGGGGTGGCGGTGGTGATGCTGGTACATGCTGTTTCCCAAAGTGATCTAACCTTGAAACCCCTCAGGCTTTTGTGAGACCAGTGCTCCAGAGAAACCCACTTCAGGACACAATATGTTGGCCAAATGCAATAGACACAAACTCTGTATCTTTTTCCTACTAAGAGTAAAGCGGGTACTTACTGGATTCATAGAATATTTAAGTCAGTGGGTACCAATGTCCTCGTTAAGTTTTTCTTCCATTTTTTTAAATTTAAGTTTGGTGGGTGTTACAAACTGTTGGCAAACAACTGGTTGGCCCCTGACATAAA
>NW_005334981.1:0-453 GCF_000412655.1 Myotis brandtii | reverse complement strand
ACCTTTTTACTTAGGATAACTTCCAAATAGATTTCCTGAACCTGCACAACTTGGCGACAGGGTGTGAGCATTTTAAAAATCTGTCATCCACTCTGCTTTTCAAAAGTTTTAACAACTTTATGCTTTCACTAACAGTGCATACGAGCATTGTTTCAGCCCTCGCTGCAAACTATCTTTCAGGGGCTGGTTTCAAATGAGCCCAACAGAAAGTATAGTCAACACGTTTTATTGAGCAACTATTATGTGCAGGCAGCTGTTCTAGGCCCTGCAGGCCCAGCAGGGTGCAAGACAAACTGCTTCCCCTCATAGGCCTTACCTTCTATGTGACACCAATTCACAAATCCTGTGTTTCCAAGTGTGTGGGTGCTAATAGATGCAGCACAAATGAAATGTTCCGGGGCCAGATACACCTGGAACATGACCAGCGGTTCTCAACCTGTGGGTCGCGACCCC
>NW_005334980.1:0-224 GCF_000412655.1 Myotis brandtii | reverse complement strand
AACACTTCATTCAACAATGAGTAACTGTTTCCAGATATGAAAAATCCCCCAAATTTCCCCAACGTCTCTCAAATCCAGTGGCCTGGGCTATAGGCGGAGATTCAAGGCCCATGGCACTACCTCCTGCTGGGCCACAGGCCGGGTTTGAGGGGGGTCTGCCGGGGCCTGGAGCCTGGGACTGGAGAGGAGGCCGAAAGGGAGCCACCAAGGGGCCTGCCTGTCTT
>NW_005334979.1:0-605 GCF_000412655.1 Myotis brandtii | reverse complement strand
CTGAAATCAATAAAAAATATATTTTTAAAAATAATAAAAGCAGCCAGTACTCTTTGGCTCACCAGTACCTACATCTCATCCTTCCTCAGCCTTGCCTTTAGAAGTAGACAGACTGACTGTATAGTACCATAGACCATGCTGTTCCAGATTAAACCTGCCCCCGAAAAGTTTATCACATGGGAGTACAGACACTCAGCCTGGCTCTCAAGAGGAACAAGGCAGGATGGAGCAAGGCTGTGCTTTCCAGTTTTTCTTCCCAGGCTCAAAAATCAGATTTTAAAGTATTCCTGGTCTCAGGGAGGAAAGTGTGTGGCCTGCAAAGTGAGGCCAGGAGTAGTAGGCTACTGGATAACCCTTCATATGGAGGAAAATCAAGAGTAAAGCATTCCATTCTCCCCACCACATTAAAGCATGTATCCCTATGGGCAACTGCTTGACCAGATGTGCTGTCACCTGCAGCCCCTTTGATACAACTCTTGTTTTTGTGAAGAAACCATGGAGTGGGTGTAAAGGCAGCTTTATTACATAGAGAAATTCCAGTATTAAATAAGGAAATCAGAAAAAAAAAAGAACAGAAAGCAATAAAGGCTGCCAGTTCAGTTCAA
>NW_005334978.1:0-276 GCF_000412655.1 Myotis brandtii | reverse complement strand
CTGCTTACATTCCAACGAAGAGCTGGCCAGTGGAGAGGGACAGTGGTGGGGCTGCTGTCAGCTCACTGGGAATTCAGAGAAAAGGGGGCCTTGGGGCCAGGTTCAGGGGGCTAGCCCGGGATGAGCTGCAGCTGCTTATTGCTCCCCTGGTTGCAAGTCTCATGGGGTCCTTTAGAGGTTGGGGGATAACTGCCTGTGGGGGAAGGGAAGAGGAAAGGGAATGGCATGGGGATGCTCCTTGGAGTTAGAGCAGAGAGAGAGAGAGAGAGAGAGAGA
>NW_005334977.1:0-364 GCF_000412655.1 Myotis brandtii | reverse complement strand
TAACCCGTGGACACAGACAATGGGATGGTGAGGGCCTAGGTGGGAGGGGATGGGAGCCGGCTGAAAGAGGTTAATGGGGGAAAAAGGAGGACCTATGGAATACTGGCAATAATAAAGTTTATTTTTTTAAAAAAGCATTATTTTTATTTTTATAAACGTCACCTCAAGGTCAAAGGGAGGCATTCTTCTCTTCCTGTCTGTCACACCTGGCTCTCTCCACCCACCCACACACACACCCCCCGCACACGGATCAGGTTCCCTTCCCACGTTCCCCACACTGTTCGGGATGAAGCTCCAGCTCTCTTACCAGAAGAACCGTGGCTTCCGGAAGCTAACCTCTCAGGACATTGTTATTCAGAAAGAG
>NW_005334976.1:0-1073 GCF_000412655.1 Myotis brandtii | reverse complement strand
TGCGGGGCAGCGCAATCTTTTCGGCCCGGGCGGCGGCTCCCTTGCGCCGCCCTACGGCGTGGACCTACTTTCTTCGGTCTGGGGCGGTGGAGGAGTCTCAAGGCCCTGCTTGGAGGACGCCTCTGCCCCTCCCCACCTTAGCCCTCCTGGGGCTTTCGGGGCTTTTAGGGCCCGCCCATGGGTTCCAGAGACAGAGGGAACGAGAGTTCAGGTGTGGGTTATACAGGGTGCTGAACACACTCCCGTGAGGTCCTCATTTGGGGCCGTCATGGGGACTCATAGATGGAGACTAGCACCCGGACCTGAGGGAGGCCCCACAGAGGAAAGCCCTCCCTCCAGGCCCCAGAACCCAGTCCTTACTTTGGAACAAGGCTGACAGCTTAGTTTCAGGTTTGGGGTTAGGGGCACTGCCCCCTCCCAAGCTCCAAAGATGTGTATATGGGATTGGTGGCGGCGTGGTGGTGTGATTTTGTAGCTTATCTGCGTGGGAAATGCAGAGACCAGCCTGAAAAGTGACAGGCAATGGCCTTGGAGAGGGCCTTAAGAAACGGGCAGCCCAAATACTGGGTGAGTCCACTCACAGGAGGTGCCCTAGCCATTGGCAAGTTCCTAGGCGCAGAAGGTAGAGTAGAGGTTACCAGGAGCTGGGAAAGGGGAGAGGGAATTATGGCTTAATGGGTGCAGAGTTTTTGTTGGGAAGGGTGAAAACATTTTGGGTCTAGATCGTGGTGACGGTTATACGACATTGTGAATGTATTTAATGCCACGGAATTGCACACTTGTAGGTGGTTAAAATATTAGGTATATTTTACCATAATGTTTTTAAAAAGTCTTCAGCCACTTCTACACTGAATCGGTTAGAAATCCCAGAGGCGCTCACTGTTGCTGGCCACTTCCCCCTGGAACTTGGCCTTGGGATGAGGAAGTGGACGGAGGATGAGGAAGGGGCTGGAGCCTGGTTTCCCCAGGAGTCCTCAAGGGACAGAGTTGGAAACCAAAGCTGGCGGAGTCTTTGCAGCGCTGGGGCGCCCACGCGCTCCCGTTCTCCCAGAGCCTCTCACTCCTAGATGCGG
>NW_005334975.1:0-281 GCF_000412655.1 Myotis brandtii | reverse complement strand
GCGGGATGCTGGTGGCGTCACCCCGGCAATGCGAGCCTAGCATCCATGCCCCGGCCATGAGAAAGGAGGGAAGAGGCCTCGGGTTGGAGGCTGGGGTGAGGGATGCTGGGCTCGCGGTGACGTGAACCCAGCATCCGCACCCCGGCTGTGCGGAGGGAGGGGAGGGGAGGGACCCTGGCCACATGGAGGGCAGGGAGGAAAGGGGCCTCGGGCCGGAGGCCAGGGTGAGGGATGTTGGCATCATTGCAGGCCAGGCTGAGGGCACCCCCCCCCCCCCCCCC
>NW_005334974.1:0-1249 GCF_000412655.1 Myotis brandtii | reverse complement strand
ACTTATTCTAAGGTGCACGCTAAATATACAATTTAAATTCAATGACGAACTGTACAGGCAAATCGATGGAGTCTCCATGGGGTCGCCACTGGGGCCAGTACTAGCTGATATTTTCATGGGAAAACTTGAGTCCACAAAACTTCATCAAAGCATCTCAGAGGCAAAGTTCTACTGCCGTTATGTTGATGATATATTTGTGATTTTTTCTTGTGAAAACGAACTTTCCAAAGCGATGGAACTATTCAACCAGGCTCATCCAACTATAAGCTTTACTTCAGAAAGAGAACATGGAGACACCTTTCACTTTCTTGATGTTGGTCTCAAACGTATTCAAGATGGAACGCTTCAACGCTCTGTCTATCGGAAAACAACTTGGACAGGACAATACACGCATTTCAATAGTTTTACGCCACTCAAAAACAAACGAAATCTCGTGCGTTGCCTGTTTGCCAGAGCTAGGAAAATTTGTTCACCGGAAGTATTACCTGATGAAATCACTAATATCGTCAACATACTGAAGGAAAATGCCTACCCGGATCGTTTCATCAAGAAAAATATGATCCAGAATGAGCAAAAAGTACCAATCATCACGGTAGAGCGGAAACCAATATACATTTGTCTACCATTCAAAGGTGACATAGCGGCTGACCGTCTCAATCGTCGACTTCACCAAACGTTGAAAGAAACTTTCCCCGCAGCAGTACTTCGAAGCTGGTACACTACTGTACCATTACTGCCTTTGAGACTCAAAGACAAAATCCCTGTCCTCGACCAGTCAATGTTGATATATTCTTTCCTTTGCAGTTGCACTGCAGAGTATCTTGGTAGGACGACTCGGTGCTTGTCTAAAAGAATCAAAGAACATCATCCCGCCTGGCTAAAAACAGGATCAATAAAGACAATCAACAGCGCTGTGGTAGCTCATTTAGTAGCTACAAACCACAAAGTAGACCCAAATCAAGCGTTTTCGGTCGTATACAAAGTCCCACGAAACCAGCCCAGACCAGTTCAACAACGGATGCTAGCAACCGCTGAATCGATAGCCATCCGCCTGCGTCACCCACCTCTTTGTTCCCATAAACAATTCGTACAGGCTTTGAGGCTGCCATGGCCGAAGTCAACTGCAGAACACGTGCACATCGACCCTGGCAACCACGTGACCTGACGACACGTGACCAGTTAGTCACTTATCGGACCACCGTCTGCTAATTTGGCTAACACGGTCAACATATCTCTCTCACCCTTCCCT
>NW_005334973.1:0-985 GCF_000412655.1 Myotis brandtii | reverse complement strand
TGGCCCAGGAGCCTGAGCTGGAGCCGCACAAGAGCACAGGTGAGTGAGTCAAGGAGCCCAGGGCCAGGGAAGGAGTCTAGACGGTCTTTTTGCCACCTGGCCCCGGACACCAAGCCCCGGATACCAAGCCCCGGAAAGGATTAACATGACTCACTTATTTCTCTGAGTTGACTAATGAAACCCCAGTCCCGCTTCCCCATGACACAGCAAAAGAGCAAGCCGGGCAGTGGGAAGAGGTCCCCATCACCGTGGACTTTAGCACTCTTGTAACCGCTTGGCTGGCCACAGAACAGAGAGGAGATTTTTGCTTTCCTCTGGTCTCTGAGTCAGCAACTAGTTAGTTACTGAAAGCACATCCGCTAACAAGTCCAGGCAACTGCTGCCAGCTTTGTTCCTGTCGCCTCGTCCTTTATGGTTGGTCAAAACACACCCAGCGGGGTGTGCAAATTGATTACATAAAGACATGGGGACAACATAGCCAAATTGAAAAGATCAAGCAGGAATTATTGCTCTCTATCATTTTTTTCCTTCAGCAGGAGGTTGATAAAAGTCTGTCTTCTCTCATTCACATCTGTTTACATCACCGTCTCCAGGGGCATCCTGGTAGGGGGGACAAGCGCGCAGTGTGACATTTTCATTCATTCATCCTTCACGTGGGGTTGAGTCTTGTTCAGCTCTGTGTTCCCTGCGGTGCTCAGCGTGATGTCTTACAACATTAGACCTTCGTCGTGTCTCACCTGGACTGTTGCAATCAATTTCCCGGTGGTCACCCTCCACCCATATCTCCGCTGGGCAGTCCATTTTCCATACTGTCGCCCGAATTATCTTTTTAAAACACATTTTTTTAATTCAAAGAGAAATGATGATAGTTTATTATTTAATTAGACTCATGGTGTTGCAAATATGGCAACGGTAGTCCCGCACATGTCTGTGAATTTAAAGATGCCCACTATAGCCCTGACCGGTTTGGCTCAGTGGATAGAGC
>NW_005334972.1:0-319 GCF_000412655.1 Myotis brandtii | reverse complement strand
GAAACAGATAAGAGAATTTATGTGTGGTCATTTATTCATTCTCTCAAGTATAGTACATGAATGCTTCCTAGGTTCAGGGACTATGCTAAGAACTAGAATACAAATATGAAAAAGACAAGACCCCTGCCCTCATGAAGTTCCTGGAGTTGAAGAGGTAACCAGCCCCTGTGATTACTGAAGGGTACCCCAGGGCTCACAGAAGGGGGGAAACCAAGTCAGCAACTGGTGAGTGTTGGGTGAGGGGTGTTAAGAACAGCTGCCCAGAAAAGCTGATTATAAACGTAAGTCTTTAGAGATAAGTAAGAATTTTTTTATAATG
>NW_005334971.1:0-594 GCF_000412655.1 Myotis brandtii | reverse complement strand
TAAATGTTTTCTGAGTGACTGCCATGTGCCAGGCACCATGCTGAGGCCTGGAGGATAGAAAGATGACTTAGAAAAAGATCCAGTCCACAAGAACTACCTAGCTAATTGTGAGACAGACATGTGAGCAAACAACCGCAGTACTGTGTGTCCATGATATACACATGATGGTGTGCAGGGGGCAAAAGAAGGTACATGTGTACTTGAACAAAAGGTCAAGTATACAGGCAATTGGTCTCTAGGTCCTCCTGACTGTACTTCCTTAATATCTCCTTATTCTAGTCCCCTTTTTATTTAGTTCTTGTCTTTGCCTAACCTTTTATTATAACCTCCTATCTAGACCTGGGTTCTCTGCCCCAGTGCCTCCTATAGCCCCCACCACTGGCATTGTTGGCCTTCCAGACTTATTTTTCTCAAAAACAGATCTATTTTCCTGATCACACCAGGTGAGGTTGCACATATCACACCCCTGTTACACAGTTCTAGGCTTTCCTTCAGTTTTCCATACTTCGCTTACTGAACACCATTCATCTTTACATATTATACGCATGGTGTCCTACGTGCCTAGATAAGCATCTAGCTTTTGATGGGACACAT
>NW_005334970.1:0-255 GCF_000412655.1 Myotis brandtii | reverse complement strand
GGATTTTCTAATAGCTTCCATAAGTAGTCTTTGTACAATAATCTTGGCCTTCCTGATCTATACATATAATAGCCAGAGGAGGTTTTAAAAATATACGTCAGCTAGCATCACTTTGCTGGTCAAATTCTCCCAATGCCTTTCCATCTCACTCAGGGGAAAAGAAGAAGAAGAAAAAAGAAGCAGAATGGAAAAAGAGATTGAAGTATATTCATACGATAGAATATCATACGGCAAAGAGAATAAAACTATCTACAA
>NW_005334969.1:0-250 GCF_000412655.1 Myotis brandtii | reverse complement strand
TCATCTCCGATCACCGCAATGAGCTTCCCCCTCCCGGACATCAAAGCAGACCGCTGGAAGTTTTTTGATTGCTCTTTCAATTTCATCAGTATTTATTGGCCAATTCAGATTTTTTTATTCTACCTGATTGAGTTTTGGAAGGTCGTATTTTTCTAGGAATATCTCAATTTCTTCAAGGTTGTCCAGTTTGTTGAAGTAGAGGTTTTTTCTGCATTTTTTTTTTTTTTTTACAATTCTTTGTATTTCTGTG
>NW_005334968.1:0-1023 GCF_000412655.1 Myotis brandtii | reverse complement strand
ATAATAAAAGGCTAATATGCAAATTGTCCTCTCAACAAGAGTTTGACTGGGAGTTCAACCAGGGGCCCACCAACTGCCTGCAGCCCCTCCCCCCAACCAGCCTGGCCAATCGGCCCAATAGGGGTGGGCTGGCCGGACCCGACCCGTGCACCAGGCCTCTAGTTATAATACTAATTAACAATCACTTACTGAGTACCTACCCAGCGAACATTGTACCAGACCCTTCAACTAGGTTCTTTCAGTTGATTTTCTGGCATCCATGAGAAACAGGAACTGTTAGCCCCATTTCAGAAAGTAAAAACTGTCAGAAATAAAGTGCTAAGGAAGGGCAGACAGAAGCTAATTAAGCAGGAAGCTAATGAAGCCCAAGCCGCAGGCCCTCTCTTACATGAGCCCCTTTCAAGACCCTATACCTAATTCTGTATCCCTCTCCTGGGGTCGGGGGGGGGGAGGGCGACTTTCAAAATTGCATAAGCTTGAGTCCCCACAAAACCTGGATCTGTTCCTGGTGTGGAGCCAGTATTGGAACTCAGAATGATCTGACTTTGAAGTCTATGCTGTTACACAGAACTATTGTTCATCATGAAATACAGGAGTCAGAAAATATGACTTCTCCCTAAATCTGCTGTAACCTTGAACACTCCAATAACCTTGACAGGGTGTGCTGTGGAAATACTATTTGAATCACCCCTTCGGAGACTCAGAGACATATACCAGCAGATATCATTTATCACCACATGCCTGGGCGGGTGGGAGAGGACCTGTGAGAGAGTGGTCCAGAGGCCAGGCTTTGGAGCTGGCTCCCTGGGCTGGAATCCTGGCCCTCCCACTCCATCCTCAGCTGCGTGTGATAGGCAAGTTCTTTAACCTCTCTGGGCCAGAATTTCCTCTTCTGAGAAAATAGTACAATAACAATTCTGGCCCTGGCTGGATAGCTCAGTCGGTTAGAATGTCCCCCGGATACGCCAAGTTTGTAGGTTCCATCCGGGTCAGGGCACATACAAGAATCAACCAATGAACGCA
>NW_005334967.1:0-425 GCF_000412655.1 Myotis brandtii | reverse complement strand
CAATAGAGCACAGTACAATTTGAAGAGAGGTCTGAGCGCCATGGACCGGAAATGGTCTTTTTTCTGCCTCTGACATTGTTGATGTCCCCCCATGTCTCTCAGCTGCGTGAGGGCCATAGACTCTATGTGTGCACATACAAATGCATGTCTAGGTACATGTGAGAGACAGCGTCTGAAAAGATGCACAGCTTCGTCTTAGCTCTGGTTCCCCTAGGGAGGCAGGAGAAATGTAGGCAGAGGGGAGGAAAGCTTTCATGGCGTGTTCATTGTATGTCTGTATTGTTCATGTTGTGTAGAAGGTGAATACATGCATGCGTTATGTGTGTAATAAGAAAGCAGTGGTGAATTTTAAAATTGCAAACTTAAGTTTTCAAAAAAAACAACAACACCGAATTAAAATTGTGCTATGTGTCATTGTGAAAATC
>NW_005334966.1:0-445 GCF_000412655.1 Myotis brandtii | reverse complement strand
AGACAGTTGACCAGTTGATCAGTCGCTATGATGTGCATTGACCACGAGGGGGGAGATACTCCAACTGGTAGGTTAGCTTGCTGTTGGGGTCCAGCTGATTAGGACTGAGCAAAATGGGCCAGACACACTCTGGAGCCTCCCCACAGTCCCTCCCAGCTGGCCAACCTCCCGCGTCCCAACCCCAATTGTGCACTGTGGGGTCCCTCGGCCTGGCCTGTGCCCTCTCACAATACGGGACTCCTCAGGGGATGTTGGAGAGCTGGTTTCAGCCCCATCCCACTCAACACAGGAGCTGCCTCCTGGTGATCAGTTTGCTCCCACAGGGGGAGCACTGCTCAGCCAGAAGCTGGGTTCACAGCTGGCGAGCGCAGTGGCGGTGGCAGGAGCCTGTCCCACCTCCATGGCAATGCTAAGGATGTCTGACTGCTGGCTTAGGCCCACTCTC
>NW_005334965.1:0-302 GCF_000412655.1 Myotis brandtii | reverse complement strand
TTTTGCTAATATTTTGTTGAGGATTTTTGCATGTGTATTCATAAGGGACATGGCTTATAATTTCTTTGTTTGTAATGTCTTTGTCAGATTTTAAAATCAGCATATAATGATTGCCTCCTAAAATAAGCTGGGGAACCTTCCTTCTTCTTAAATTTAAAAAAATAATTTGAGAAAGATAGGTGTTAATTCTTCTTTGAATGTTTGGTAAAATTCACTAGTTTAAGGCTTTTGTTTGTTGGGTTTTTATTATTATTACTCAATTTTATTGGTTATAATTGTTCTGTTCAGATTTTATGCTTCTT
>NW_005334964.1:0-267 GCF_000412655.1 Myotis brandtii | reverse complement strand
CTAGGGGAGCGCCGGGAGCCAGGGAGGCGCACGGACGGGCGGGGCGAGGGGAGGTGGACGCGGGGGGAAAGGAGGGCGTACAGATCAAGGGGAATCAGGGGGTCGCGGGACAAAAGGGGGTGCAGGCGACAAGAGGGGTGCAAGAACGATAGGCGAGCAGGGGGCGTGGGAGGCGCACGGTCGAGGGTGTCCCCGGCGGTGGCAGCGCAGGACTCACCCCGAGAAGGCACACTTTGAGCTCCCGTATCGCCATCATGTGCTCGGGAC
>NW_005334963.1:0-314 GCF_000412655.1 Myotis brandtii | reverse complement strand
TCTCTGGAGAATGGGCCAGGCACCAACAGACTGGTGCTGCCAGTATGATTTTGATGGTGCCGCCAGCCTCCTGGAAGTCGGCCTTTGGCACTGTGGCCACTTCCCCTCCCTAGACGCTCCACAAGGAAGAAATGATATAAAATCTGCCACCAGGTGGCTCCCGACAACCGGTGCGAACATCAGTGGGACAGATCCAGATCCCAGGCTGGCAAGGGCATCCCACAGCCCGCCTGGAGGGCTGATTGTGTCCTGCTCCCTCCTCGACCCCCCTTGAGGTGGGTGCCAGATGCAGGGCTCACGGCTGGTGAGTGCTG
>NW_005334962.1:0-989 GCF_000412655.1 Myotis brandtii | reverse complement strand
GGGGAGGTAGCAACCCTCTGTGAGCCAGTTGAGGGCAAGAGGTTGTACCTTTCTGGCCTCAGCACCTTAATATAGTGTCTGTCAGTAACATTATGAGATTTGTGGGTGACAATGGCTTGAGATTCAAAAGACCCAGGTTGAATACAATTATTGGTACTGACTTTGGATAACTGAGCAAACCTGGTTCAAAATACTTTAGGATCTCCATGTGCAAAAAGCTGGAGTGAGATTTACAAAACCGTACACCTTTTCAGAGTTCATGAAGGGCCACGGGCAAACCGACAGTTGTGCAGGTGAGAAGAACTCTTTGTTTTCGGATCCTGGTCACCCCGGTTAACTGAAACCTGCTTCCCAGGCAGGTGCAGGATGAGCGTGCATTGCTGCCCTAATTGTAGACAAAGGACTGCCCAGCATGGGCTGCGATTCTTCCGTCCGCTCACATTTTGATGAGATTGTGCAGAAAGCTTAACCCGGTATAAGGATTCTTTCTGGCTAATGCAGTCATCAAACCAGTCTTGCTGCTTCCCCGGCAGAAACAAATCAACTTAAGGTCCCACTTGGGAATTCACTGCTTCCTCCCTACAGACCAGGTTCAAGGCAGGAGTCTCTTTCGGGCTGAAATGAAGCAGAAATCCTTAGAGAACCATGTCATCCAGTCCCATTTGCTTTTAGCTGATTAAAAAATAGAAACGTACAGCCACATACCTGGTGTGCTATTTAAAAATGATTCCTTTATTCCTTGGTTAATAAACAATTAATTCATAGCATAGTTCATCGTTTCAAAAATATACCAAAATAGTTCACTGAAAGACATTTAACCATTTAGAATTATAAATTAAGTCATTCCCTTCTCCCATTACTCTCCACACACACACACACACACACACACACACACCCCTGTTAGTGAGCCCTGCGCTAGTCCTCCAGAGACCGTCCTGACCTACATATTTCCTGGGCCATTTCTTCTGCCTGATGAGATAAGAAGGGAC
>NW_005334961.1:0-831 GCF_000412655.1 Myotis brandtii | reverse complement strand
ATGTAAGGGAACATATTCACCGGTTCCAGGAATTAGGATGTAGATATCTTTAGGGAGCCATTATTCAGGCAACTATACCAAGGAAGGCTAAACAGCCAAGAGCACAGCTGGTTTGCAGCACAACATAGTCATGAACCCCCAATGCTATCGACACTGAATATGCACAAACTATGTTGTCAACTGAGACTGCAGAGCAGCCTGGTTCTCCCTTTTCCCAAGTGAGGCATTGATTACTAGTTATCATCCAATATCCATCCTCTTCTTTAGTAATGGAATTTTCAGCTGGTCACGTGAACACCCAGAATAACAATCTTCTCAGCCTTCCTGAATCTAGGCATGGCCATGTGACCAAGTTTTGGAGAATGAAGTATAAGTAGAATTGTCTTATGATGCTTCTGAGAACCTTCCTTAGAAGATAGTTGAGATTTGCCTGGTTCTTCATCCTTTCTTGCATTCTGTTGCCAGTTTGGGCCTTGAGGACCAGGGCCACACCCTAAGGTGTGTCCAATGAGCAGAATGCCCCTGTGTCCCAGGGTCCTAGACTTCTTGTCCCCAGGCTCAGTTTATGTGAGAGAGAATTAAAATTCTATCTTGTTTAAGCCACTGCTATGGGTTTTCTATCATGTTTAGTGGAACTTAATCCTAAATGATACACTTGTTTAGCTCATCCTTCAATTCGGTGAGCTGTTCCTGTATTGTTCTCATAAGCTTTTTTTTTCTTAAAAAAGATTTTGTTTCAACAACCAGTTGCTATGATGTGTGCTGACCACAAGGGGATGCATGCAGAACATGGCGGTGTCGGCAGCAGGCAGCAGTGGTGTTGGCCACTGC
>NW_005334960.1:0-295 GCF_000412655.1 Myotis brandtii | reverse complement strand
TGGTTAGAAAATATTTTTTGATTCATAATATGCTGTTCTTTTTCCAGCACCACTACTTGGTTTCCACTTGCTTAAAAAATATGAATTATGGAATGTAGAAGCATTTCTCTTAAAAATGTCTCTATTGCAAATATTGCATCCTGCCCATCTTCACTTATCTTATGTTCTGGATTCATGTTCTAAACATATGGATATGGGTTGACTCTCTCTCTCATTTGTTTCATGAGCAGGTTGTATGATGTTGGGGTCCAAAGGAGCATGTATAATGGTAATCTGATCAAAGGCATTTAGATGA
>NW_005334959.1:0-226 GCF_000412655.1 Myotis brandtii | reverse complement strand
AAATGAGTGTGTTGACACAATTTTACCTTTAAGAATTGATTCTAAAAAAAATTGGTCCAGAATGCAGAAATGTTTCTTTCAAAACTAGAACTACTCTGAATTACTAAAAATAAAGGTTTGAATAAGAATAGTATCTTCATATAATGAAATATTGTGCCCTTCAGAATATTTCAAAAATTAAAAGCAAACTTAATGATGTATATAGTAAATCCCTTTTTAAAAAAAA
>NW_005334958.1:0-203 GCF_000412655.1 Myotis brandtii | reverse complement strand
TGTGGTGAACAGGAGGCTGCTGTTCCTTGGATGGGGGAGAGCTACACAAGCAGCTGTTAATCCTTCAAATTGTTACTCTTAATCTCTTAAGCGGCCTCAGGGCAAGGTATTTTCCAATAGGGTGTGTCAACTGTCTTCCCTCAGGCAAGGCAGATCTCTGTGGCTCTGTGAGGGAATGACTGAGCCAAGGAAACTTGGGGTGT
>NW_005334957.1:0-216 GCF_000412655.1 Myotis brandtii | reverse complement strand
ATGGGGGAGGAGATGCAGGGAGAGCTGGAGAGAGGACAGGGGACACTCCCATGGCTGCTCTTTTCCAGAGCCCCTTGGATGGAAGCCCTCACCCACACAGGTGGGGTCCTGAGCCTTCTCAGAGCAGGACTGGTGGCTGCTCTGGCCAAGGTGGGAACTGGTGTGGGTGACGGTGCCGTCCCCACTGGACACCCTGCTGTAGTGAGAAGTGTCCCC
>NW_005334956.1:0-227 GCF_000412655.1 Myotis brandtii | reverse complement strand
GATTCTGCTAGCCACCACCACGGAGTCCCCTGAGGAGTGGACCTGCCGCCTTTGCCAGCTTGCCAATGGCCAAGAAAGAGGTAAGGGGACTGCCTGGGGTGGGAAAAAGAAGCTGCAACAGAACCAGTGTGTTTACTGCAAGGAGATAGGCCACTGGGTCCAAGAATGCCCAAAAAAAGCCGGTAAAAAGGAAAACAAGACGGACCGGGTGGAGGTCTTGGAGCTGG
>NW_005334955.1:0-241 GCF_000412655.1 Myotis brandtii | reverse complement strand
CCACGGCTGAGCCTCTGCAGCTGGTTGGCATATGTGTGAAGTCTGTAAACAAAGCAGTTAAGTCTCCGGTTTATAGACTAACTAGGAACCCAGCTCCTGATTCGAAATCCTGTGGCACCGCCCACCCTTGAGTCACTGGTCTGGCCCTGCCTCCCTCAGCGCAGGCAAGCGGAGGCCCCTGCCGCCTCATCCCCAATGCTGCATGCACAACCTCCTCCTGTCTGGTCGACCCGTTATGGCA
>NW_005334954.1:0-336 GCF_000412655.1 Myotis brandtii | reverse complement strand
TATGAAACAGCCAGCCCTATGCGTGCTTAGTGAAAACTACACAGTTCTATCCAGTTAAAAAATGCACCTGGCATGGCATTGGGCGGATCTAGTCTCTGGCCTACAAGGTCAGACAGCTAAGTTTATCTCCCTCATTATTCAAGCATGCTAAAGCGGGCTAGAAAGCAAAGTTATTTTTTTAGAATAAGAGGCCGTCTAAAGAATAGCAGAGAATTCCAAACAGTAGTTTTACAAAACAGGGGTTAGCCTTCACAACCTCAACGTTTTAAAATTGGGGGTGCATAGCACCTCGACATTCATTCATGTGAAAACCTGGCAGAGTGTTCCTCGTAGACA
>NW_005334953.1:0-221 GCF_000412655.1 Myotis brandtii | reverse complement strand
CTATCCACTGAGCCAAACCGGCCAGGGCAATAAAATATATATTTTTAAAAAATCATTAAAAAAAATTATAAAACTTTCTAGAGTTACAAGATGCAGACCAGGAAAAGAAACATTTACTGAGATTATGAATGACCACAGAATATTGAACCCCATGTTTAAAATTATATAAATGACTCATTAAGTTCAAGTGGAGTATAACACAGCCCATGTTAAATATACAC
>NW_005334952.1:0-660 GCF_000412655.1 Myotis brandtii | reverse complement strand
CAGGTCAGTCTGAGGCTTAACCCTATAGCCGCTCCCTCCATCTCCTTTGTAATTTTTCTCTACTTAGCCATTCCATCACAGTTAATTCTCTTCATCTTTCCTCATCTCTCAGTCTCCCTGGCTCATTGATCATCTGTCCTTTCCTTTAAGAACTGTGCCACGCGCGCTCCTCTCTCCAATGCACTGTGAACATGATGCCCTGCACGGAATGTATTCTGCCGCCATGAGTAGGCTCAGGGCATCCATGGCTTCTGAAGAGGCTTTTGCTCGTTAGAACATCCCTGAGAGCATTCGCATCTGGATCCGCGCTGATCCCGCATGTGTCATAGACAACCTGAAGCCGGGAGAGACCTGAAGACACCCTTTCAATCCCTTTGCACCTCTAAAACATGGGACACATCTGACTAGAGAGCCCTCATGAAACGGCAAGATTTATCGCTCATGAAACCTCAGCCTTGTACTACTGTGTATTGTCTGGGGAAAATGTCCAAAGGAGAAACGTATATTAAAGAGGAAGTGGAATTTTGTTAGTGCAAAGGAGCATACTATTTCTAAGCAGTTTTTCCCCCTAGAATTGTACCATAGTCAGGTGGCATTAGCATGATGCTTCCAGTTTATACACGTGGTCTTGTAACTTCACACACATTAAGATGTGCTTTA
>NW_005334951.1:0-377 GCF_000412655.1 Myotis brandtii | reverse complement strand
TGATGGCTTAAACTATATCACAAGAGGATCTTTATTTTTACTGAAAGGTTAAAAATGACCTGGAAAAGAGTGAACCATATTTATGCTAATGGAGTTCAATTTGAGTGCTATACCACTCCCACATACACACACACACTCTAATCTAGATATATAAAAGCCTAATATGTGAATTGTCCCCCTGGGAGTTCAAGCAGGAGACCGGGAGTTCAATTGCTTGCTATGACATGCACTGACCAGGGGGGGCGGCATGGAACAAAGGAAGGCTCTGGCCAGCAGCTGGCAGCCAGGGAAGAGAGGCCCCAGCCAGCAGCCAGGGAAGTGAGGCCCTGGCCGGCAGCCAGAAGGAAGGCCCCAGCTGGCAGCAGGAAGGCCCTGAT
>NW_005334950.1:0-221 GCF_000412655.1 Myotis brandtii | reverse complement strand
CATCTTTCTCATGTAGACAATTGCTATCTAGGTAGTTGACCCACCCTGTTGGAAAACACTTTGCCCCACAGTGTGGAGTTTCTGAGGCGGATTAAGAGACTGAGAAAAACAATTAGCCTCCAGGCAGAAGCAATTGTCTCACCCTGTTGGGAAAAATTCTTGCCACACCTGTGGATGATTGATTATCTGAGGGCTATTCAAGACTAAATCCAATCAGTCTG
>NW_005334949.1:0-583 GCF_000412655.1 Myotis brandtii | reverse complement strand
TTTTCCTTACGTGCAGCCAGGAAAACGTTAATCCCACCTTAAAACCGTCACTGGTGACTAGAGGACCCGTTTTACTCTCTACGTTGCTATCCACATAGAAATAGCCACGTCCTCAGCCCCCTGGCTGCCGTGTCTGAGAGGACCTAATCCACTGACAGCGAGAGAAGTCCCCGCAGCAGCTGAGATAGCAGAGCCCGGGGACCTGGGACAGCACTGGGCCTGTAGACTCCTGCTTTGCATACAGTTCTAGCCACCTTGCCTCCTGGGGGTTCCAGAAGCAACAAATTAGAAAGTAAAGGAGGAGTGATTAGAAGCAGGCACAGGGACAGAGCAAGATGTGACAGCTGACAGCTTGTCAGCTAAGGAGGAAGCACGGAAATGAAAAGGCAGCGCAGACAGCACATGGCTCAACCCCCGGCCTCCAGTGCGGAGCGATTGATGTTCTCAAGGATGAGCCGCAGACCCGCGTCCCTGGCTGGGAAACAGCCTCTCCGTCCACTCGGCGTCCTCATTGGAAAACCAGCCCCTCCCCAGCCCCTCCTTCTCCCTTCCCCTGCATCTCGTTGGTCACAAGTCCTAGCCA
>NW_005334948.1:0-260 GCF_000412655.1 Myotis brandtii | reverse complement strand
CAAGGATGAAATCTGCCACCGGCCCTGGAGGGCGGGGGAGGTGGGGCTGGTGGCTGGTCCCGCTGGGGCCCTCAGTAGGAGCCCTGTCTGCACAGCGATCCTTGCTTTGCCGCCCAAACCGGTAGAATTGCCCTCCTGCTCCTCTTACTCCAAAACCAGGACCAGAGGGCTCCCCGCACTCACTGCCCCCGCCCCCCACAGTGCTCCTTTCTTTAGTGTCTGTCCCCCTCACAACTTCCTCTTTATACCATTTTGTATTA
>NW_005334947.1:0-861 GCF_000412655.1 Myotis brandtii | reverse complement strand
AATTGCTGAACCCAAGTACACATTAGGCAGCTCTTGTTTAGGCAAACATTTAGAAAAGATTTTAAGTTGGATGGCTTTAATACCAGCAGTTAACACAAGTATAACAGTCACCCTTCAGAGATCTGTCTATAGGTGCTGATTTTGTTTTATATGACTTGGGAACTGACCATATCCTGTTCCTAGAATATTGACCATATTAACCAAAGAACGACTCTATTCAGCATTTTAAGTATTGGTTTTTGGCTCATATCCTTCATATGTTTTCCTTTCAGGAAAATTTGTATTTGAAATTTGAACTGGTCTAATTGTCAAAATGATAACATTCCTTATAAAATATGGCATTTTGTTCTGCCTTCCATTTCAAATGTATATATGTATTATCACAAGGTGATTGCTGAATCAGAAAACAATTGCCATTAATAAAGTAATGTTTTTCTTCAATGTGTTTATTATCATTTAAGTATAATTAAAATATTGACCTCTTTCTAAATGTTTACCTTGGGAACAGTAAACAGTATAAATTATTGAAATATATACCTTTAACAAAGTTTATCTTAATAAAATGTCAATAATGTCATAGGTCGAAGCTCTTTTTGCAAATAAATGATCATTTAAAAATTGTGTAGTTTGTATATATTGATGGGTTTATATTGCTTTCTGTGAAGATGTATACATTTAGGTCAGAGCTTCTTAACCAATAATCCATGGTTTGGCTCAGTGGATAGAGCACTGACTGGTCTGTGGACTGAAGGGTCCTGGGTTCAATTCTGGTTAAGCTCAATCCCCCAACTGTGGTTGGGGTGTGTGTCGGAGGCAACTAATCCTGTGTCTCTCTCACATTGATATTTCTCTCTCTCTGTC
>NW_005334946.1:0-672 GCF_000412655.1 Myotis brandtii | reverse complement strand
AAGTTTGGTGTCAGCCGCTGTTGTCTAAGATGACACCATGGTAAGGAGAATGCAACCTTTTTTGTTCCAAGTCACCTGGGATGCAAGAGCGTGCCTGCCGTGCTGTGTGCCTTTACGCTGGCCACACCCTCTCCGCCACTGGAAACTGGGCGGTGTAGTTAGTACATGGAGGTGACAGTCATGTCCCTGGGCTCATAGCAGCTGCGCTCTCCTGTTCTTTGTCGTCTGTGCCCAGTTCATCCCTGAATCTGCTCGGTTCAATGTCTCCACCGGGAACACGCAGGCGGCCCTGGCTACGCTGCAACACATCGCCAGGATGAACCGCTCGGCCATGCCCGAGGGGCAGCTGGGGGAGCCCATCCTGGTGAGTGCCCAGAGGGAGGTCTTCTCCCCGCGTGGGGACCACCCGGAAATCCCCTTAGTCGTGTAAGGCCAGCGGGAAGGGGGCCGTAGCTCTCCAGTCCTGTCCCAGGAGGGAACAGCGACAATGGGTATAATAACACCTACCTTGCCGAGGTAGTCACAGGATTGGCATCATTGTTTATAGGTGAGAGACGGATTTAACACTTAATTTTCTTATACCGGCCTCGTCTTATTTTGATATCAAAGTTATAAACTTCATTAAATGATTTTAAAAAACACACCAAAATGTGGTGTTTAAATTCTACTGGT
>NW_005334945.1:0-750 GCF_000412655.1 Myotis brandtii | reverse complement strand
TAGTAATCCAAACGTCTTATTTGGACGTTACACTCCCCCGGCGATGACATCTCCATCGTATTGTTACTTCTTTTCCGCCTTTTCTTCCATTGTTTCGGTTGCCTTTGTCGTCGCTGGCGTTGTTGAACAGCTCTGTCATGGTTTTGTAGCTTTTCATTCACACTGCTCTTTGGCCACAGACATTTCAGGGTGCGTAATTTGATAACTAAACCTAGGTCTCCTACATGGAGGTTCTTGCATTCATCCGACCATTCTGGAAGATCTATTGGTTGAGGTGCTTCCTGTATATGAATCATAGCATTATGCATTGTTTTATGACGATCAACAGGCACCTCAATAATCCTGGCATTAACATCCTTCTCCGACGGATAATCTTCAAAGCATTTCATAAATAAATAGCATCTTGCAGGAGAACCATTTAAGGTTGGTGTATCATAATTTTGAAGGTTAAAATGCACGTTCATGTTCGGGTAACACTTCACAGTGACGGGAGCGTTCTGCTTTGAGCAAACTGATTCATGTTCAAAAGGGGGCACTGAGCCTCGAACCCGTGACCGTTGATTCCAAACTCCAGCATGAATCCCCTGCGCTATTTGGACAACGACTGGTGGATAAACTTTCTTTACATCACGAGAATTAAACATAGCAGTAGAATCATTGATTTCAGAAGAACATGCCAGTGGAACTTCAGTGGAAGTTGATTCCTTGATCATATTCGATGTTCCGTCGAAATTATTGGATTTTAAAGCC
>NW_005334944.1:0-220 GCF_000412655.1 Myotis brandtii | reverse complement strand
CTTCAAAAAAAAATAAATCCTAACTTGTTCTTACCTCCATCCTCAGGCAGCAGCAGACTTTGCACAGGCAAGCTCGTGACTCGTCCCATCACACCCGAGACTGAGAGGAGGAGTCTAGAGACAGAGAGAAGGAGGAGAGTGGAAGAGTGCGGCGCACATTCCACACATGCGCACTGCTGCAGAGGCAAAAACACCCGGCGGGCCAGATAAATGTTTTCGG
>NW_005334943.1:0-1184 GCF_000412655.1 Myotis brandtii | reverse complement strand
TTTTAAAATTACTCTTTAAAAAAAGACAGCATAATGCATACTCTTAATTACATGAACACAATGTTTATCATGCTATTAAAAATTACTAAACATGTGAAAAACCAAAAATATGTCAAAGACCCAAGGAGGAAACAAAAACAAACAGAAAAAGGCTCACAGTGATCTAAATATTTGGATAGTAGAGGAGACCTTCAAAGAAGCTGTTATAAATACAAAGCAGTAAAGAAAATTATGGTCTTAATGCATGAGGGGATAAGGAAAATAGAATCCAACAGAAAATAAAAGCATAATCAAGAACTGGAAATCACAATATCTAAACTATGGAAATAACTGATGAGTGCGATAGCTGGAACTGACAGAAAAGGGTTAATAAAAAACAGAAAGAAAAAAATGTGAAAAAATAAACAGAATCTGGGTGACATGGGAAAAAATAAACATAACTTCAGTGACCTATTATACTGTAATTTGGAGACTTGGAAGGCAAAGTGGGAGATAATGGGACAGATAAAATATTTAAAGAAATAATGGTTTAAAATGTCCCCAAATTTGATGAATACTTTAGTCTACAGATTCCTCCCTTCCCTTGCAAAAAAACCTCAGTGAATTCCAAGCAGCATAAATACAAAATAAATCCACACTAGGCACATCTAGTCTATGAAAAATAGTCTATGAAAAGAATATTTAATAAATGATGTTAGGACAACTTGCTTTAAATTAAAAATAACTTAAGTCACTATCTGATATAAAATTCAGGTGTGTTAAAATGGTAAGCATAAAAGGAAAACTATTAACAGAAAAAAATTAGTGGGGGTGCATACTTAATGATCTAAATGAGATGTATACTTAAGCAAATCACAAATTCCAGATGTCTTAAAGACAGAAAGGTCTACAGGAATAGTTTAACTATTACTATGAGAGAAAAATACCCTAAACATATTTAAGTACTAGGCATACACTTGGAAAAACTACTTAACTTGTATAACACACAGAGGAATAATATCTAGATCTTCAAAACACTTTTAGAAAACAATAAGCCCTAACTGGTTTGGCTCAGTGGATAGAGCGTTGGCCTGTGGACTCAAGGGTCCTGGATTCAATTCCAGTCCAGGGCACACACCTGGGTTGTAGGGTCAATCCCCCATAGGCAGCGTGCAGAAGGCAGCCAATCAATGATCCTCTCTCAT
>NW_005334942.1:0-317 GCF_000412655.1 Myotis brandtii | reverse complement strand
CAGCCTCTCGGTGGGAACCATGTCTTTGTTTACTGAGGGCTGACATCAGCGTCTGTCTTGGGGGAAGGTGACTCCAATGGCCTTCCTCACCTCCTCCAGGATGTCGGCCAGGAGCTCACTCTCCGCCAGAGGAACCACAGGACTCTCCTTCAGGCCTACGGGGGAGCGCAGTTAGGAAACCCCTCCTACTCACGCCCCCCAAGACCAGAAAGAACTACAATTCCCAGAATCCCACGAGGCACCGTCATGCATGGTTCAGGCACAAGATGTCCCAGGGGCCCCTGGGAGACGTAGTTCTAAACCGCTGCTTGCGTACT
>NW_005334941.1:0-218 GCF_000412655.1 Myotis brandtii | reverse complement strand
GGGCAGCAGGCAGAGAGCTACAGGAGGGCAGCAGCGACCTATTGGCTACAAGTGGGCAGCAGAGAGCTACAGGACAGGGCAGGGCAGCAAGCGAGCAGGAGGCAGACAGCTACAGTAGAGGGCAGGGCAACAAGCTATAAGGGGGGGACAGGAGGAGCTACAGGAGGGTGGGGCAGCGGATAGAGAGCTACAGGAGGGCGGGGCAGTGGGCAGAGAGC
>NW_005334940.1:0-228 GCF_000412655.1 Myotis brandtii | reverse complement strand
TCCAAATTGGAAGGGAAGAAGTAAAACTCTCATTATTTGGAGATGACCTGATACTGTACATAGAAAACCTAAATACTCCATCAAAAAACTACTGGATTTAATAAATGAATTCAGAAACGTAGCAGGATACAAAATTAACACCCCCAAATCCCTAGCACTTTTATACAAAAATAGTGAACTTTCAGAAAAAGAATTTTTTTAAAAATCCCATTTACCATTGCAACAAAA
>NW_005334939.1:0-378 GCF_000412655.1 Myotis brandtii | reverse complement strand
CCCCACCCCCTGGTCAAACTCCTGGTTGAACTCCCAGACTGGGGGACAATTTGCATATTAGCTTTTTATTATGTAGGACTAGTGGCCCGGTGCACCAAATTCGTGCAGGGGGGGGGTGTCCCTCAGCCTGGCCTGAACCCTCTCCAATCTGGGACCCCTCAGGGGATGTCCAACTGCCACTTTAGGCTCGATCCCTGTGGGATCGGGCCTAAATCAGAAGTCAGACATCCTTCTAGCAATCTGGGACCACTGGCTCCTAACCACTCACCTGCCTGCCTGCCTGATCAATCCTAACCACTCTGCCTGCCATCCTGCTTACCCCCAACTCCTCCACCACTGGCCTTCTCGCCCCCAAATGGCCCCCCTGCCAGCCTGATC
>NW_005334938.1:0-260 GCF_000412655.1 Myotis brandtii | reverse complement strand
GGGTGCCCCTATGGGTTTGCTCTACGATGATTCTGCCTAGGTTTTCTGGGAGTTTTAGCCATCCTCCCCTGGTTACCTGGGCCCCTAGCCCTTTTGCTTGCTCTTCTTCCTTCTTGGAGTATGTTGGGGTGTCGGGCAGCTGGCGGTCTGGGAGGGCCACTAAGACCTGTAGGGGCCCTACTGGTCTTTTGGCGGCTCCTTTGCTGCTTGATCAGAGAAGGTAGATTGGCCAGGTCCGTTGTCTTCTTGAGGATGATCCG
>NW_005334937.1:0-1256 GCF_000412655.1 Myotis brandtii | reverse complement strand
CATGTTTCTCTTTTATTAGTGTAGATATATATTTGCCAGCATCTAACCATGTTAAACAGAGCATCCTTCTATTATATTCTTCAGATATTAAAAATAACAATTATGGTAACTTTTTTCTCTCTTCCTCTATAAATGACATTCTCCTCATTCATTTCACTGTGTCACACAGCCCACAAAAAGCTCCCAGAGATGACCCTGCACTAGGACCAAGTTCCCTTAACCACATGTGGAAGGCCCTGCCAGTTTACCCATGTTGCTATTAAAATGTAATGCTCAGAATTGAGTACTAATCTCGGAAGAGATCTGGCAAAGCAGAATAAAGCAAGACTATCTGCAGACTCAGATGACCCCTGGTAAAGGAATGACAAATGACAATGAGTTAATAGAAAACATTTCACTTGAAACAGGAATCTTTCTAGAATCCATAAAATCACCTTTCATGAGTCTGAGCTCAGTCTTCCAAGCCAGAAAACCCACAGGTATAAGGAGTGGCATTGTTTTATTTCTCTTTTCAAACATTTTCCTGCTGTAAATCAGGTAGCCTGGGGCAGCACTCTCTCCGCACCTGAAGTTAGAAGCAGGGTGTCTGATTTTAAGCTTTATCCCTGGATTTATGAGCTGTGTTGCATCAGGCACATCACTTAACATTTCTGGGCCACAGTTTCATCATCTAGTGGTTAGACTTACAAAGTAATCCCTTGATAAGTCTAGTACCCAATGGGCACCATGCATAGTTGTTACAATATTATTGACTATGGTCCATAAGATATTCTCAGTTGGCAGTTTCTTTTAGCATTTTGGATATATCATCCCATTTTCCTGGCCTGCAAGATTTCTACTGAGAAATCCAATGAAAACCTTGTGTGGATTCCCTGATATGTAAAGCATCTTTGTTCATTACTTTCTTTTAAAATTCTCTCTGTCTTTGGTTTTAGACAGTTTTATTATAATGTGTCTTGTAAAGATCATTTTGGGTTGAAATTTTGAGGTGACCTATGAGCTTCATGAACTTAGATGTCTAAATTTTTCCTCAGATTTGGAAAGTACTCAGTCATTATTTCTTTAAATAAACTTTCTGCTCCTTTCTTCCTCTTTTCTCCTTGTGGGACTGCAATAATGCATAAGTTATTTGTTTTAATGATATCCTATAGTTGGCATAGGCTTTTTTCACTCTTTTCTTTTTTTTAAAAGTATTTTATTGATTTTTATTATTATCATTTTTTTTTTTACAGAGAAGAAGGGAGAAGGATAGAGAG